>NW_027496765.1:0-78709 GCF_021521415.1 Bidens hawaiensis
AAATTTAGATCCCTAATCGACCTGAACACGGTCTGTAGTCCCTCTAACAAACAATCACTATTCAAACATTAGAGGAAAGTGAGTTCGGTAATTTCAATCCTTATACATTAACAGTCATCGTAATATTATACAAGTGGTAATATACTACATTACACGACCAAAAATATAACTCTCCACCTTATTCAATTTAAAATTGGCGACCCCCAAAATACAAAATCCGAATCGATTTCGGAAACCATGGATAAAGCTCGTAATATTAAAAACAAACTAACAGTGGTTTGAGACTAACCAGAGTACTATACCGATGTATGTGAGAAGGTAACGATTATTGAAAGGTGTTAGTTGAGTTAATGAAACCAACGAGTTAACCTGAAAATACATGAAACTGTACAAAATTGCCTCGAAGATTAACCCCGTGATGTATTAAACAAAATTATTTCATGCCCGATATCTTATATATATCGAATTAGAACGAGTGCCTTACCGACAGGACGGATGTAGTACCACCTGAAAACTAGTATACAACTAAACTTTATAAAGGAACCCATGAAAACGTTGAATGGGGGAAAATTAAACAGTTATAACGCCACAAAATTTTACTAGATAAAGTTCGATGGAATCCACAGCGGGGAATCAAACACGTTCGGGGACAGAAAGAACAAATTCCGACAAAAATTCTTATAAATTTCCACTAAAGGGGCGTAATTGGTATATTTAATTTTGGGGACGAAAATTCTTAACTACGGGAGAAAGTGACATTCGTGGGAAAACCGCAAAGGTAACGCCGAAATGTTCGATTATGGGCTGTTTAGGATTCGATTGTGATGTGCATATTTCTAGGTCATGAAATTTTTCAGGGACATCAGGGAACATATCATTGAGTCCCTGTTCAAATTTGGTAATTTTTCGACCATCCGAGAATATTTGGCGAATTTATTACTGAATTAGAGCATTTATTTAGGAAAAATAGTTAAAATGCTTGAAAAATTATAAAATTTTTTGGGGAACTTATATTTGATATATTATGATCACATATGAAATTTGGGGTCATTTGGAAAACCCTAGTTATGTTTGGTTCATTTGTGTTTATTCGGATTTTCGTAGCCGTTTTTGGCTCGAAAATGATATTTGGCCAGGTTTTTAGCTTCTGAAATTGCTACAGATTATTTTGAGAAATGTTTTGGTCAATCAGGAATTTTAGGAGATTTTTCGGAAATCATTTGGTATAAAATAATGATTTTCGGGCTAAATATAGCATTTAAAATGATTTTTTATAAATTTATAAATCAGTAAATAATTCCAGAAATATTTTTATAAAAATCTACATATTTTAATGGATAAGTGACTAGATTTTCATGATTTAATTATTAACGGATAATTAATTATGTTAATTTGAAGATTAAACAAGTTTAATTCTGACGAAAATCGGCAAGTTCGTGATTAACGAACTTGTTAGAATATTAGAACATCAAGAGTGATCAAAAAGCATAATTTTGGATTAATTATGTAAAAACGAGTTTTTTGTGAGAAACCTGGATAATTTGGATAGATTGTGCTCGTTTTTCTCCAAATCAAACTGAATAAATAGAAAGAGCCTCGTAGCGAATCCCGACCCCTAATATGTGATCTTTCTTTATAACTTAATCATTTTATCAACCAACACGCTTACCCAAGTTTACTTCCCCATAACTGTTTTCTAACGCATAAACGAGCAACTTGGCCAGATGGTGAATCGGGGAAACTGAGCCAATTTAGATTTTAAACATCAGACATTGAACAACATCACAATTTAAACCTATTGACACTTTCTGGGTATTAAAGCCACACCAGATTAGCTATACAGCCCAGCTTAGTATAAAGATTATAATAATATTAAAATATTAATATTATTATAATATTAACTATAGGGACTAAGTGATAGCAAGGGAAACGGACCCCGAGCTGACCTCGCATTGAGTGCCTTCAAAACAGTAAGTTTCATGACCCACCATTTAATCTGTTTTACGAATTTTTGGGGTGAAAAGCATGTTTATATGCATTATCTTTCTGAAAATGGTTCAGAACGTAAAATACCCAAACCTTCATATATGAAAAGTCTCTACAAACATAATGATAAACTATGTGCTGATGAAAGGTGATTATTATCGTGATTGATATATTAAGTGGAAACACTACGACTGCCAAAACATAATGAAATTATACGTGACAACCTGTTTATACAAATATGCTATATAATATTAAACACAACATGTTGGGGAAATAGTGTGGTGTATGATAACCAGGGGAATAACGTGGTCTCTAATGACCATGGGGATAACGTGGTCTGTGATAATCATGGGACTATAGTGGGCTGTAGGGGGGCCACAATAGTACTAAACTAAAGTTGAGTATGGCCTATGAGCCAAGTTCTGCTGCAACTTACTCAACTTGGCCTATGGCCTATGAGCCAAGTTCTGCTGCAACTTATTAAACTAAAGTTGAGTATGGCCTATGAGCCAAGTTCTGCTGCAACTTACTAAACTAAAGTTGAGTATGGCCTATGAGCCAAGTTCTGCTGCAACTAAACAAACTAAGTTGATTATGACATGAATGCCAAGAAAATATTGTGATTATATATGTTGTTGTGGGCGGAAAGGGGGGCCATGGTGATTGATAATACATGATAAATACTACAGTTGTGCATATATATAAATATATATGTATAAATATCTATGTATACACATTATGTGAATAGATGTAGGAAATACTGTGTGTAGAAAATACTAATTATTTGTGTATATATTGTGTAATGTTTAAGTTTATGTGGAACTATTGTGGGCGGAGGGGGGCCACAATGGTTGATATTACGCGGAAAATGAAGGCACGTATTACGAACGAATAGTCACGATTTTATCGTAATTTCAAATTTTATTATAAACTTATACACATATATATGTGCATACAAAGATACAGATATACATATATAAATGTAATTACATTTTCTTACATACGCACGTACCTACACGCTATGACTGTGTGGTACGCAGAACTGATTTTGTTAAAACTTATGAAACTCACCAACTATTTGTAGTTGACCTATTTTAACGTGCTTTTCAGGTATTCAGAAACGTGAAGTAAAGTGCTTATGTGCTATCAGTTTGAGTTGTGATCGATGCTATGTAATCTGGTACAAACATTCAAGTTAAAAGTGAAACAGTAGACGGACTAGTTTTGATTGTGACAAATAGTTTGTAAAAGAAGTTAGAACAATGTAATTTATTGTAAATTAGTTAGTAATGTTTCTTTATGAACAATGTATTTGATACCAGTTATATTTGTTACATTACCGTTTTACGCTTCCGCAAACCGCTTAACGGGGTGTGACAAAACTTTAACGAAAATAAAAAGTTGGTTTTTGAAAAGAGAAAAAAAATAAATAAAATTTAACTTATTAATAATTTTATTTAAGTTAAAGTAATTTTATTTGATTTATAATAATATATAATAAATTTATTTTGATTTATAACATAAAAGAAAAAGACTTAAAAAAATAAAGATTGAAATGGCCTGACCCGGGTTCGAATGCGGGTCCTTGCTTTTATACCACGAGAGTTAACCAACTGGACCAGCCATCTATTTGGCATTAAATTAGAATCCGTAGTTACTTAAACTAACAGACAAGTTCATCTTTTTCTTTAAAAACCCTAAGATTTCAATCTGCTTAATCTGTTCCTTGAGTGAAGAAATTGGTTTAGGGGTTTTAATTCTTGTTGAAAAACGTTCAAACCTCATATAAATTTTACCTGAAAACGTGACGGATTGATGTCGAACGGGGGTTGGCCGGAAAATGGATTTATATGACGGATTAAAGGATACGCAGAGTATGTTAAATGGATTTATGGTTATGGACGAGTTTAGTTGGTGTTTTAGGTCCTACATAGATACTATTAATTTAAAAGATTGATATTAAATGCATGTTAATGCTAATTCAAGAAAATCGGGCCATTTAGCGGACATTAAGGGATTGAATAACTCCATTTTTGGCTGTTAATATTCGTATTGGTGGTTGGTTACGAGGTCGCGGTCAAGGTTTAAAGCCATTAGAATATTTAATTGACTTATTTTGCGGGATTTAATGGTCAAAATGGTCGCCGGAGTTGCGAAGTTCCCGAAATCCGACGTCGGATTTGAAGGACGGAAAAACGCGATTGGAAAGGGGTGATGGCTGAATAATTTAGCATGTTACACTTTGGACCCCTGATCTTTAAAGTTATATTAAATCAGAATTTAAATATAAGTTACCAAATGAACCTTGGACTTTGAAATGTTTTAATTAATAAATCGAAAGTAGTTATATAACTTGTATAATTTTTCGTACTATGCCCGAATAGTTTGTGAATAGTTTAAACGTAAAACTTTAAATCCCAGAGTTTGGTTTATTGAGCAAAACGAAAGAAAGAAACGAACGAACAATAAACGTAATTCCTCTTGACTATTATATTAATAATAAACGTTGAAAAAAATACAATGAAACGAAACTTGAGAATAATATATATCTACCTATATAATAAAAGAGTGGGTTTTTAAAAAACGTTCCTTTTTTATAATTAACAAGATCCCTTCAAAATGCCACATGGCAATTTCTAAAATTTTTTAATTAATTTAAATTCAAAATTCAATTTTCCTAATTACTTTTCACCCAGACTCTTTTAATTCCTTTTATTTTTTATTTATTAACATAAAAATCATAATAGTTCCACTCAAAACCTAAACAAACCCTAAAATTATCTCTCCACAGACGTCGTTTATCAACTTGAACAAAAAAGGTATTACAATCATATTCATATGCATCGCGTGCAACAATCGTCCATCATCATCTTCTGGTTTAAAGTTGTTATTGCCAACAATTTTGCATCAACAGGCACCTTTTAATTATGAGAACCCTAAATTGTTTTGAAGCATTTACAATAATTCATTATTTTCCTTTTAAACAAACCCTTAAATTTCAGATCTTGGCTATGTTACTAGATTGTATGTTCGTATGCCAAATATTGATTTTTAGTGTTATGGTAACCTAAAAGTATAGGATTTCTAATTTTATGTTTCAAAGATCAAAATTCTCGCTACTTATTTTAGACGTGGCCACGTGGGATGCATCTTAAGGCTTAATGTGTGTATCTTATGATTTATATGCAGCTGCACAAGGTGTTGGATATTTTCATTCTTTTAGTTTGATATATATCATCTCTTGCTATGATGCTATCCATGGTTAAAAGTAACGGATTTTGGGACCATCTTAGATGATAATTTGTTCAAATGATGTGATGAATGTCTTATTCCTAGAATACTTTGTCTTTAAATATAATACTTTAATGTTGTTGAGTATGACCATCCGTGCTAACAAATCAATAAATATTTTTCTTATAATGTTAAACAAGTATTTTAGTAAGAAATTTTTAAATTTTTTAGAGTGGATTATCAAGTTCTTCTTGAAGTAGTACACCATGTAAGGAGTCAACTCTACAACCCTTCAAGTAACAGTTACTTATTATGAACCAGCTTATATATTTTAAATGATATGTGAAATGCTCTAATGTTATGAAAACATTATGTTTTTACTAGAAACCAACTTTTTATAGTAGCAAGTTTATGATCTCATTTGAACATAGTAGCACCTTTAAATGTAATATTTGAAATAATTTTTACCAATTACTTTAATGTATTATTTATTGATTTGCACCGATTAATAAAAATCTTTCTTCAAATCGACCGGTTAATAGTAGTGAGTTCATACAGAACCAACCAAATGTTTTTTGTTCGTGGTCTTTATTAGCTTACTAATTGTATTTTGTTATAGCAAAAAATAATGGACGGCAAGTTTGACACGATGGAGTAAAATAAAAGAATCAAGGTACACATTTATAGGCTTTGCATATGCATACAATTATTTTCTTAGTAGTTAAGTATTATATATTTGTTTAAATGTTGTTTTTCATCTGTAGTTGGAGTTCAAAAGCTATGCGTGAGACTTAACAATAGAGACGTTTGCAAGGTGATTTGTTTCCTTTACATTTTAGTGTTAAAATATATAAATTCTATTACTTTTAAATCCTTTTTGTCTAAATAATCTAATTTAACCCAGATTGATAACACATAAATCAGATTTTTCTAACAATATGACCATATTTATTATTCATTGGAGTACGTATAGCTCGAGAGATGATTTTTAATCAATTTTAACGTCTTATTTTGTTATTTGGGTATTTTGTTTATAATTTTATAGTTTATTGGCTAAGTTTTCTTAAAAAATAAATTGTTAGCTTACAAAGTATAAATATGATAATTACAATTATTATTGACTTTGATGTTTGACCTTTAGCTTCAAGTTTTGATTTCGATTTCTATTTAAAATTTGAATTTACCATTAAATTAAAACGCATAATTTTAAGTATTTTTTTATTTAAACTTACCTAAAATATTTGCAATTGATGAATATTTTAAGGATTTCTTGATACAATATATGTCAGTTTCATCACCAACTTCTTCCATAAAAGTGCAACGTTGATTTTTTTTATGGTCAGTGAAACCGGTTACTTGGGTTTGATTATATTAGATCTATACTCAGGTTTTGTACACATATTCAATTAAGGTCACTCACATAGGCTTCAACTCTATTCACGCTGTGATGAAACGAGTTCTTAAAGCCTGTGTATTCATAAAACTGTGATGAAATAGGTTCTTAAAGCCAGTGTAAACACATTTGAATGAATACTAGTAGAAGAGCCCGCGCGTTGCAGCGGGAAGGCAACCAAGATTCTCTCAGCAGTGATTCGGTTTGTTATGATACCGGCATTTGCTATAGCAAAATTAACTTGCGGTATAGAAAACCTTACAATAACGTTATCAGTGGTGATCAGAACAATTTATAATAACCTTATCATATGTAAGAGTGTTATATGTTTACTGTGCACATCAATAGTAATTATATTTAACTTGAACTTAGTCTAGAGGTAAAGAAATAAGATTACCCCTCACATTTGTACTTATTATCTCCTTCAAGCCATTCTTTGGCTGTAAATTGATTTAAGTGTGTGTTTGAGATTTCTTATTTTACCTCCTTAAAACTTTTCATTAAGTTAATAAGTTATAAAAGTGCAACTTATGGAATTTTTCCTCTCACACTATAAGCAATCCCAAATACCTTATTACTTTTTAAAAAGTTAATAAATTATAAGTTGATGAAAATAAGCAATCCCAAACCCCCCCTAAGTGTTTCTTAAGAGATACAGTATCCCCAAATGGGTAGTCACCAAAGTTACAGATTCGCTGTACCATGTACTCACCAAAGTTAAACATTTAATAATTGTAAAACTATACTACATGTTTAAAATTTCTCATGTCCAAATGGGTATGTAGAACGAATCTCTTAACTAAGATTTTAATTTAATACCTTGTGCATATATTAAAGTTAAACCATTTTCTTTTATTATACCATCTTAGACAACAAAAAGATTGAGTGGATATCACTGTCTTTGACATGCAAAAGGTCAAGTTCATTTCCATCAAGAACAATATTTGTCTTGGAATATGATTTTGTGGTAAGAACATGAAGGAATGAACATTTTATTCGATATGTTTTTAATCTCACACACACACACACACACATATATATATATATATATATATATATATATATATATATATATAGAATAATGTAGAGTATTACAAACACCAAAAAGTAGATAAAATTACCGAGTGAACCAGATTTTCTTCCTTCTTGAAACCAAAATAGAACTTACGCACCTCAAGAAGATCTCTAACACCAAACGCAAAAATTGGCGGAAGCTTGCACCATTTACTGATGAATTTGCAAACACATTAAATAAATAAGTGTTTTGCAGATTCCTCATGATCCCCGCAATTATACACTCATAGTAACCATTGGTTTAATATGCTATATTGGTAATATTAGGATTATCCATCATTATGTTTTCCATCACTTTTCAAGCCATCTCTTAACTGCATCAAACCAAAAAGAAATTGTTATGATTAATGTAAAACAAATAAATTATCTCTTCAAACGAAAAAATAATTAAATAGTGTATTTACCTATCGTGTGACTTTCTTCTGGTAACGCTAAACCATGATGGGATGAATAATCACAAGATTAGTAAATTATAAAACAAACAAATAAAATGAAAAAAGATTATAGTAATAACAATACCTTGTCTGTTCCATATATATATATATATATGTAGTCGCAATAATTGAACACGGATGCAAAATTACTTAAGCTTTGTCCTCCAACATAATGATGATAGTCATGGTTATAAGCTCCACCATAAAAATGGATAAATTTTGTTCATATCCATGGTAAATCTTGTGTCAACATAATGTCACTGTGTCTTTATATTGATCCGCGAATGTATAAAATTTTTTTGCGGGTTTTAAAAGTGTGTTTGAATATGAAGTAGCGTAATTATTGCTCTGGTGTTAGCGAGGTAATGTAACTTTGAAATAGAATGCAATAATTACTCTAGTTATAATGAACACATACCGTAAATTGCACCCTATGATTTCATTTTTTTAGGTATTGCGTATGGACTTGACCATCCTACTCTCTAGTTCCGCTAATTCTTTCAAGATTTTGGCGTCAAAGTCTTTATGTAAATTGAAGCACATGAAGTTTCTTTTGTGGGGACTTTCAAGTGTATATTTAACCATTTTTGGCTTCTTTGTCATCAAGAAAATTGAGTGATTCTTGTAGCATCTGGCTACTAAATATTACAGCTTCATCGAGTATGTTTTCATCTTCTATACATAAATGTGAAGCGTCATATAGTTCCATCCAACCTCTAATGTTAGATTTAAGACTAATTCTTTCCCTTGAATTACTCAAAGAATTACTCAAAAACAAATGTGACATAATTGAAAAGCTTTCATTAGTGACTCATAAATGGAAATTTAAAAAAGAAAAATTGAAAAAGAGTTCTTAGAGTTCAACCTGCAGAGACGCGATAACCATTCTGCCTTAAGATTCGAAAACACAGGGAGACCTCATAAAGATTTGGATGTTGAAGTAAATCTTTGTTAATCAACTGAACGTCCTGTTCAAGAATTAGATTGATCTCATCTTCGTAGAGACAACAAGTCCTATCCATTCAAGAGTATCTACCATTAACAAATCATCAAATTTGGCATCATTAGTATCATTGCTAATTAATTCCCGAATAGCTTTTACCAATTTTGCATGCTTTACATCAGTTCGTGCGTACGCTGCAATGCAGATTTGGAAACACTTTAAAACATAAAAATGAAAACATATATATGAAGGCAAAACGAGTCGAGTAGAATCAAAGAAGGTGAGCATCTTAAATGGATAGCATGCCAACCCATTTAACCACAACCTAACCCAACCCAACCCAACCAAACCAAACACAACCTGTTTCATATACGGGTTATATCGAATTGTTGATTGACCCGTTTAACCATAACCAACCCAAACCAACAACCCATTTAATATACGGGTTATATGGGTTGACCTGTTTAATCACTTCACAAGCCAAACCGAACCATACACAAAGCATTTAATATACAGGTTGACCTGTTTACTATTCGAACCCATTTAACCACAACCCAACCAACCCAAGAAAATACGACCCGTTTAAAATACGGGTAGGTGTGCTGAACTGATTACGATACGAACCTGTTTAACCACAGCCCAACCCATTTAATATATGGGTTATGAGAGTTGACCCGTTTAAACCCAACCCTAACACATTAACTTTCTTGCAAAGTTCATGTCATGGCAAAAAAAGTTTTTGTATGTTTACCTGAATGTAGAGCACATGATGTTCATGATGAGCATTAATTAAGAAATTCGTGATCCATTTAAGTGAGTCTTTAGGATATTCCAATAAATTGCCTTTATTATTGGATCACCAAACTCAAGTAAATGGATGATGTGTAAGTCATCTGAAACCCATACTTCATATGATCTCCAGCATCATACATGATTCAAATTTGCTTCTTTTCCATCTTGTAGGCCCGACTCCCGAGTCACCTCTCCATGATATTTCATTATTTACCGATTTACCACTACAAACAAAAATAATAATAATATCAAATTAGAGTGGGTTCTAAGACATATATTAAAATACATAAACTAATATCGAATCACCCTAAAGATCTAGATTGACCTTAAAATCCTTTAAAACTTATATATTCCGAATCCAGTGTAGTATAATTGAATTACCGTTGGCGCCAATTCAAACAGCAAACTTAAATATTTAAATGCACTAAGTAGTGCCCCAATATCAGAAAACAATTTTACTACATAGAAATCAAAATTAAGAGAATAACTTTAGATCTTTAAACAAATAAAAAGAGGAGTTAACTGTGGCATCTTTAAACTTTATTAAGAAATGTAAACATGCAATGTTTCTATACTCAATAACTGAACTGTATCAATAGCATAGAGCACAAAACAGGACTTGTTATCTAAATGTGTACGCTTACATTTTTTTGATATCAAAGAACTGCTCAACGATCTCGAAAGTTTCACCATATTTTAGCGCGATAGCTCCCGGAGTACCAGTAATAGGAGCATCATCGTCATCACCACCGTGTTGAAATTTGTTCCTCAATGTAAGCCCTAATGCCAATGCTCTATTATTGATATCTACAGAGAACATTTGAGAATCAAGACAAACTTGTCTTAGTTAAACACATTACACATGAGAATATTATAGTTTCCAAACCTCTCCATTCCTCCCCCACAATCACGCCCTCCTAGTAGCATATTGCATTGTTAATAAGCAACTTGCAAATGACCACTCATAATAGCGACTTTGGAAATCTAAATTATCAGCAGTAATGAGAAGGCATACCAAGGATAAAGGATACTGATTATTGACATAAAATGCTTCAAAAAAATTAAGTGGAGAAATGTCTTTACCTTCAAGCTAATAATGACTTGAACACTGCTAGTGCCAAAGCCATTTGCAAGCGCATCTCTATACATATACGTCGCAAAAGTTTAAAACCAGAATCTATAAAGTAAATGAACCCTAAAATCAAAATTACACAATAGAACAAGAGGAAATTACAACTATGATTACTGTCAACATGGATAAAAGATTATACCGAGTGATGATGTTGTTCACCACCGTGCGTCGTCACATATTACCATTATCACTGGTTCATCAACACGAATATCATGTTCGCTTGATTTGTCGCCGCCGTTGTCATCATGACCCATTCTCACCTAAACTCAGAATTATAATCGAATCTTATTATTAGATACAAAATTAGGGCAAATGGTTTTAACTTGAAGGAAAATTAACAATAACATCAATATTAACAGAGATCAATTAATAAAACTAGGATGTGACGAGGCCAACTAAACATTGACAATTCTCTTTGTTCATAGGTGATATACAATTAAACGGAGAAGCTTGTAATCAAAAACCTAAGTTGATTTGGAAGATTTGGGGCGGTTTTGAAGAAACTACAAATTGGGATGATTAAAAGCTGTTGGTTAATGCCGGTTACGGACAATCTATCTTTATGTAAAATAGTTTGACATGAATCATACCGAATCGTTAAATTGGGAGAACAACCGCCATGGAGGCGTCGTAGGGGACGAACGACTTGACAGAATGCCTTAATAGCCTGTGCGGAATGTAACAGTGACGAACCAGTGTGGTGGCTAAATATAAGGAATTATATGTAATGTAGTAATTATGTATTTGATCAACCGATACATCAATTAAAGGAGTTATCTGTAACGTCGGAGGAGGAAAGGATTGAAGGGTTAATGGCACCTGAGGGCGATTGTATAATATTGCCAGAGAGTTAATGGCATTTATTTTAACGAGGTCTGAAGGAGATAGAGCGTGGAATCTGAAAATATGTAGCAGCAAAGTTTAATGGATATTTAATGCAGCATAAAACTATAATTTCTTCATTTGTTTGTAACAATTTTATGACATGTGTTTTTATTATGCACAGACATTCACAAGTTATCTAGAACAGAAGTTCAACACCTATATATTACGGCTTCAAATCCATGGTGACTAAATAATGGGTGTTAAACGGTTTTTATTCATGGGTCCAACCTGAAAAGGTAGATTCGGGTAATAGATAAATGGTAGATTTGCTTTTATTTTTAAAATTTTATTTTTTTAATTTTGTTAAAATTATGAAAAATGGTTGTTTTGTCTATTTATCTTTTTTACTCAACCCGTGTATCACACGCGTTCTAACCTAGTGTGTGTGTATTCTTTATAGACAAAAACCAAAAATTCGAATGGGTCGGGTTTTCGGGTTTGAAAAATAACGAATGCTACAAACAGCCTACATAATTTATATGTAATTGGAGAATGAAATTTAGATATACCTACACAAACTTAAGTGCCTACACAATTTTCGGTAATTAATTATTCTCTAGAGGAGACACTTACGTATTAATTGTTTTATTATATTTTTTGTTATCATAAATTATATTGTTTTACCCTAATCCAGTTTATCATAATTATGAAAAAATAGACATATACAATTCTAAATACTATCTACATAGTACAAAATAAATTTTTTTATCATATTAAACTGCATATAATAAATAGCAGATAATGTTAATAACCTACACTTGTAAAATATTCACATACACCTTTATGATACCTATATATATATATATATATATATATATATATGAAACTACACCGTTAATATAGTCCTTACATAATAAAATATATGAACCCACACAATACACTACTATACAAACATTTATTCCCCCCACACATACAAATTTAAACTCCATAGGTAACTACAGTTTCACAAAGCTCCTACACATAACTATATGTTTCTAATTTTGCTGCATAGGTACTATATGAAATATTCCACAATGTACAACCTACACAACCATAAATTCCAAATAATATATATACAATTTATTTGCAACATTTTAATGAGGAAAATTAAATTGTATTGATAATCTTATTAGCATTGATAGAACACAAGAAAAAAGTACCGTTGAATACATTAATGCATGATTTAATGAGGCATACACCACAAAAGACATGCCTACCCTTTTTAATTAAAATATGTCATAAACATATGTTTTTATTTACGATAATGCCATTTATATTATAGACCCTTGATTAAACACAATCAACGGTTCAGATTCATTTCTCGCACTTCTTACTGTAATATCATTTCTCGCAAGATATATATATATATATATATATATATATATATATATATATATATATAAGTGTGTTAATGTACAATAATTGCTTAAAGTACATTAGGTACGGGAAATACGTTCCGTGTTAAAAAAGCAAAAACGTTCAGGCTTAAAACCCGATACATTCAAGGTTATAAACCATCGCTCAAAGTCAAAAATTAATCGATTGAAGTTTCAAATTGATGATTAATCGGATCAATTTCAAGGTTAATTGATCAATTAGGTTCAGAAATTTCACTTTCGATTCTAATAAAAAAGCTAAAAAACCTGTGACCAAAAGGGAGCGACAATCTGTGTTTTTCTGGCGAGTTTGTTGTCGACGCCGATGATGATGACGGAGAGTGTTGATGGCGCCGACGAGCGGTGAAGGTGGAGATGAATTGAGCGGAGATCGTTTTCCTGTGACGGTTCATAGAGAGGAGATCATTGGGCAGAGGAGGTCATTTAGGGTTTCTTAAAATCAAGGGTGAAGGAAGCTGCGCACCTATTGTACGACACACACACACACACACAATAGGTATGCGACTTCCTTCACCTTTCAGTTTCTAAAAACACACATGCGCTAAACGCGAGAAACTTCATCGTCTCCTCATCTGCGGTTGAAATTCATCATCGTAGATTTGAACTAATTTTCCTAGTAATCAATCACTTTCTATCAATTCCTGTTTCTAAGATGATTGATTCTTGCCTCAATTATCAGAAGGTTAACCCTTTTGAAATTGATACATTAACACATCACATGATATTGAAATCATCAATCTATATCCAATTAATCATCCAATTATCCAAACAAACACATCTGGATCTTCAATTAATCAATTTTTGGCTTGACCATAATTGGTTTTAACCTTGAAAGTATTAGGGTTTAAGTTTGAAAGTATTAGGTTTTAACCTCGAAAGTTTTAGGTTTTAACCTAGAAAGTATTAGGTTTCAACATTGAATGTTTTAGGTTTTAATCTTGAACGTTTTAGGGTTTTTGAATCTGATTTGAACGTATTTGTTTTTCAACCTTGAACGTGATTCTTGTACCTAATGTATGTTAATCGATTATTGTACGTTAACTCTCCACATTATGTGTGTGTGTGTGTGTATAAGGGTTAAAAAGTTTCTTAAAAATGGTAAGGAGGACATAAAATTTGTAGTTAGGAAACTATATGAGACTTTCTAAAAAACTATGTAGCATAAATCATAGATCCTATTAAACTAATTGATATTTTAGAAACTACTAATATCAATCACTACATATGTAACATTTGTTAATTTTCAAACTCGAAACCCAACCCGTTTTAGTTTTTGATATGATTCAAAACCTCTTTTAATCAATGAATATATTGGATGTCTATATTTTAAACGCGTTATTAGTCATTGAAACTAAAGTCACATCATATTTACTATGTATACATATTTTCAAGTATTAGTGAATAGAAAATCGTTACCTCACATTGTTACTTATACCCGTTACATATTTAAAGCGTTTGGAAACTCGTATTACCTAACTCGATATTTGAAGTCTCTAATAAGTTATATATATGTATTTTGCGTATACATAACTAGTTATAAATCTTAAGTGTGCTTCTTTCATTTTATAACACAATAATTATTACATGGACCTTTAAACATGTAACTAGCCTTGTATCTAATTAAATACAAAACAATCCACCCCCCCCCCAAAAAAAAAAAAAAACAAAAAAACAAAAAAACCCCGTCTAAACCCACCCCTTTTCCCCTTCCCCAAGTTTTACAATTCTTACAAAAAGAAACTTTCCGAAGTTTGCCCCTCCCAATAGTAAAGAAAATGGCCAGTTTAAAATGGTTATTTAGGGCATTTGTAACATTCTGGAATCAGTTATATATGTTGCTTTGCAAAAGATGAAATCTTATAGTTAAAACATTTAAATAACTGGCGTGTTATATCTAAATGATAGTTAACACTTAATGATGGTACTAAAAATTTACAACGGGCTTCTAACCAGTGTATATATTTGCACATTACAACATAACTGACGTTGTTGAGAAAGATTTAGAACAGGCAACTAACTGGTGTTATAACTTTAACAACAGGCTACAACTGGTGTTAATACCCTTTTACAACAGGCACGAAACCGGTGTTTAAAATTGTTTACAACCTGATGTAACGGGCCCAAAACCGATGTTTATAATTTTTACACAACGGGTTGTGAACCGTTTTGTTTTCAATGAACAAAATACAACAGAATTATTATATACAATGGGTACGTACAACTATAATATATTAAAATAATAATATTTATTCATCGATCAGATTATACGTTTCAATATACATACTATTTACATACAAACCTAATACAATTTTATTGATGTTTACAGTAAGACCTCGAACCCGGGTGCCCTACTTTGACGTTGGATTTACTTATTAGCACAATTCTAAATATCAGAGTAAATTGAGACTTTTTGCGGAAGACTTAAACTTCAACCATATATTACATAAGCATATAAATCTTCTCTTATCCAGCATTCGTATTTTTTAAAACATAACATAAAACATTACAATATGAAACTTCATAACATTTCTTCTCTAGATGTCAGCTTCTTCAATCCATGCCATGTGTCTCCCTCAAGCCAGCTGCTTCATCTTATTTGTCTGTGTGCATACTAAAACTCAGCAATGCTGAGTGAGTTATAGTTTAACAGGCAACATACCATACATTCACATACGTATCTGGAGATACACATTACATACTTAACCTTTTTATCTTTCTTTCATACAAACATACATACATGCATATATACTTTCACACTTCCTTATCTTTACTTACCTTACTTAATATATACATAATCATTCAAACATGTTTTAAAGAGTATTTCGTCCTATAACCTTCACGAATATTTTTAGGGTCTGCCACCCTTTATCCTTCGCATAAATTATTAGGGTCTTCCACTCTTTAACCTTCGCATAAATTATTAGGGTCTACCACCCTTTAATCTTCGCACAAATTATTAGGGTTTGCCACCCTTTGACCTTCGCAGAAATTATTTTATATATATATATACATACAATAATATATTCTTAACCTTTCTATATAGATACGATATTCATATACCATACAATTACTGATTAAAGTAAGTGTATTAACTTATCACATACGAGTATGCACACAACCCCAAAAACATTTAAAAGAAAAAGGGGCTGGAAGTATTACTTAACTAATTTTTTAACCAAGTCTTACTACCTAAGTTAGTAAACCTAATCAACTCTGTTAATGGAGTTAATTGGCCAAATCGCAATCAAATCATCAGCCAAATTCACAATCGGATACTGGCCAAATCGCAATCGCATCATCAGTCTGAATTGCAATCGCATTCTAGCCAAATCGCAATCGCATCATCAGCCTGAATCGCAATCGCATCCTGGCTAAAGCGCAATCGCATCATCAGCCTGGATCTCAATCGCATCCTGGCCAAATCCCAATCACGTCATCAACGTGAAAAATCGATATTGGCCAAATCGCATCGTTATCCTAAATCGCAATCCCATTCAAGCTTGAATCGCAATTGCTTTCAAGCCCTTGCGATTTAAACTGGGCTCTTTTTACAATTCCCTTTCGTTTCCTTCGACCTATATTTTTACTTTTTGATCCCTTATAACCCGATTTACCGACATAACAAGTTTTGTGTCATACCGACTTCGTCTAACCACTACAAACAAAAAGCCATTTTGTGGCATACCAAAAGTGCCACAAAAGCCAAAAAGGTGCCATTAAAGAACCTTATTGGAATGAGCGGCACACAAAAAAAGTGCCACTAGAAGCGATACCACTAAAGCCTTTTAGTGGCACTTTTTACGTCTGCCACTACAAACTTTTGGAGTTTTAGTGGCACTTTTATTCATTGCCGCTACAACTTTTTGGGCTATCAGTGGCACTTTTTTCGTCTACCACTACAAAAAGAAAGTGTCATTAAGAATCTTGTTGGAATGAGCGGCATACAAAAAAGTGCCCCTAGAAGCGCTACCATTAAAGCTTTTTAATGACACTTTTTTTGTTTGCCACCACAAACTTTTGGAGTTTTAGAGGCACTTTCTTTCATTTGCCACTACAAAACTTTGGGCTTTTAGTAGCATTTTTTTCGTCTGCAATTTTAATTCTCTTTGGTCTTTTAGTGGCAAATTTGTCCGCCACTACAAACTTATCAACTTTTAGTGACATAAGAGCTAAATACTATTAATTTTGATTAATTAAAATCAATATTTATTTACAATATCAAATAAAAATAAAACCCTAGCAATAGAAATCATGATATAATATACACCAAATGTCTAACAAGTCTCAAGTTAAGTCTAAATATCAAACATATAAAAAGGAAAACTAACAAATATCTAATAAGTCTCAACTCATTGCGTTCAGAACTTCAATCACGATCTTCAATCCTCTTACGATGTACCTAAAAAAACAAAGGCTTTTCAATATGCAAACAATATGAACGCTATTAGGAATGAGGTCAAAGTAGTCAAAGATAAGTGTCAACATGGACAATACGTGCAAATATCCTTGCATAAAGTTGGTGAGAAATTTAAAAAACCAGTTGATTTATTCAGCTATCATCTATGTTTCAGGTAACTAACTGGCCAAATTTTACAGTTAGGACTTAGGAGGGTATTTTATGTAACTTTTCTAGGGGTTTGTTTTTACAATGAAGGGTAAAACTGGAATTACTGAAATATTAGAGATTGAAAGGGCTGCAAATTTGATCAGATCATAGACTTATATACGGATCAAACAGATTAAAGTGTTAATAAAAGGATATGCAGCAAATATATGCGTTTTAAGGTTTTTTTAGATCCAGATCACGTTACGAAATTAGCATAAAAAGGCATTCTGGTCAAACGGTTGGTGTGCATCATCAAATAGATGAAACTGTTAAAGTAAAAGGATATGCAGCAAATTTACGGGTTTAAAAACATTTTCGGATCCGGTTCACATTACATGTTTTAGCATAAAGGCATTATGGTCAAATTGTTAGTGCACGTCATCAACATCAAGGGTATTTCTGGAAATGCCATCACTGGTCAGATTGTGTTTTGGTAAAATAAACCAAATTAACTGTTGCAACTAAATGGGTCGGATTGGTGTAAAAAAAACGTGTTGAGATTTAGTTTGTTAATGGGCCAATTCTTACATGCAGAAAAGGCTAAACGAAAAGGTATATTTGTAAAGATTGCGAATTACGTTTAAAGTAGCACAAAGTGTATAGAGATTTAAACAGTCAAATAAGGTTAAATCATTACCTTGTTCATTTGTAGACAGATGTTCTGGAGAATCCGATTGACCACCTTGTATTCAGTGGTATGATCACTTGGGTTTCTCACTGTTCGCATGCCTCATTGTCTTCAAATTTTTCTTCAATCCATACTATCTACTTAAAAACATGTAATATAAATATCATTTATCACATAACATTAAAATAATATTAAAAAAAACAATTTAAGTATCTCAAAGAGAATACTTACAAATTTATAATATTAATGAGTAATCAAAAAAGAAATGAGTCATCATCGTTTTCTTCGGCGTCTAGTTCATGTTCTATGTCAGGTGCATGTAGTTTTTTACCTGCGCGTAGCGGCGCACGTGATTGTACGAGTACAGATATATAGCATTCAAGTCTATAAATACACAATATGGTGCAGATTTACATATACATTTGGCAGCCTCCAAAGCCCTTGATCACACATTGGTCATTCCCAGCGCTCAACCGCGAACCTGTGATTCTTACACCTTCATTACTTTGTGTTGCCTTCTATTTTTCTTGTCTACTAACTCAATCTGGATGAATGAAATGATTTATAACGCACAAATTAACAGGCAAGTATAATCCTAAGATCAGGTGATTTGGAAAATTTTGAAAGAAACTTGTAAAATGTAATTTATAATTTGAAATACAAAGCTAAATATAAGAAGCCATTTCTTACCTTATGGAGTTGTTTCTTAAATTCTCCATAAGAAAAGTGACCACAGTAAGTTGCCAAAGAGGTAGGTACGTCCTCATGCCATCCAAAATCAAATGAGTAAGACCAGTTTTTTATGTAATTTATCAAACTTACAACACAACAAAAATAAGGATATGGCAGCGCACACGCGTAGACCATATCGATTTATTGTTAGTATGCCATATGACTTGTGTAGGTAAGCACGTTATCGTACCAATGTATTGGGCTACAAGCATTGATGTAACCGCAAGTATCTTTCTAACACCGACCTGCTTCTGATTCTTATTGACTTTGGTTGTCCACAATGTTATTTCAATTGAGTTTTTTTCTGTTGTAAACGAAAATGTGAGTGTAGCAGTCTATTAAATGCCAATTTGTTTTTGTCTTGACAGTTTCATACATTCTAAGAACTTACCTTGTATCCTGGACGGTCACTTTTCTCCTTGGTCATCACATTGTGAAAGTAAAAGCTGTAGAACAGAAAGTGGAACTATATATCCAAGACAGTGTAGTGCATCTCTTAATTCTGTTGTGCCAATTTTTCCACTTATGCCCCTATCAAATCTCTCAAAGATTGCCTACGATTTACAAAAAGTAATGTATCAAAAATCGTGAAAAATCATTTTTTTAGTTTATAACGAACTGTAAGAAACTGCAATGCATCATTCACTTTTTAGATGTTTAATTTTATGGAAGCTTGTTACAGAAAAGAACTAAATAAACCAAATAAGGATTCGGGATCAATTATTTACATGCCATTGGCCAAGACAGCTCCATAACTCAGCAAACTCTATGGGACCTTAGGCATTCAGATTTAAAAAGATGAGTTCATGTTCAATGTTGAATAAGATATATTTCATTTTATTTTATTTATAATGTATAACTATTGATTGCGAAAGTACTACCCTCTCACATATAGTTACTATAGATGGCATGTACCATTTCAACAACAAAAGAAAATAACTGGCATTTGGTCGAGCACCTAGTGTGCACCTAAAACACACACAGTAAAACACTAAAAAGCCTAATTTCATAAGAACAAACACATGCACTTGGAAAATATGAAGACAAAGAAATGAACGCAGTCCAAAAGGCACAAAATAAGAAGGAAAAAAAAAGGAAATCACACCTGCAATTTAAGAGGAATGACGAAACTAACAATGATCAGAGATGAACCTATAAAGAACTTGCGAAAAGAAAAAGAAAGACATCACTACTAAGAAAGGGCAATTACTGTATCATCTGCAACAAAAAAGACAACAATGAGACATGTAATTCAGTTCATGACAGGCGATTAACCTCATTGTGAACACTAAACTTTTATTTTTTTGAAACCAGAACATGGATGTGACTCATAGTCATCATGGTCTTTATCTTTTTCATGATCTAAAATACAAAAGTAATGGCTAGACAAACAGAATTTGGGGTAAATTTGCAATCTAAGGTCTAATAGGCATTTAACGTTTTGGAAATTGTTCTGTTTCATACTCTGAAAACCTAGCAATTCATTAATAATATCTTTAAGAATTTTATACCTACTCCTCATACAATTATGTGACTTAATTCACAGTAGTAGGTCAAAGCACAAGCTCAAATGCATCATTGCTGCTTTTATAAATCAATAATATCATTACATAACCGTATCAAGTCCCACTATCTCCAACACCCTAGCCCAATCATTCCTAGAATCTACAATGATTCAACGATAAACTGATCCAATGAATAATCAAAAACACATTTAATTAAACCCTGACCTAATGCAAACATGTGGATCCCTAGAATAAAGTGAATATATAATCTAGCAGCAAAGTAATACAAATGAAAACCTAATTCCTACTCAAGCATGCAATTGAACAAACGGTTATTAACATACTGTGATACTACGGAAGGAGCGAAGAAGGAGCAAAAGCAGATAGAGAAACAAGCGTGTTCTGTCTCAGTCTGAAACTGATAGACTGCAACTATGAAACAAAATTAGGTCATCGGAAACGAAACGAAACGAAACGAAATAGTCAAATCGACGAATTGAAGACGATTTATTACTTTAATTGATTAAAAGTATATGATCGCTGGAGTTGTGAAGATAAATTGAAGACAAAGTTTTTGCAAACGAGATGTGAACGCACTCTATAATGCACCTTCACCTCTTCTACGGTGTTTGTAATCTCCGATTCGATCTTAGAGTTAGGATTTTCAGATGAATCATCAACAGTTTCCTGCTACGTGAAGTTAATTCGATCTCTGACGATTGTGCCGTGAAAATCATAAACAGATATATTAGGTTCGGAATTTGAAGGTTCAAATTCATTGAGGATGTGTTGTCTGATGAAATTAAGAGCTGATTGTGACTTTGAGTTATTATAGTGTTGTGCCATCGAGATAATGTTAGGGGGTGTTTGGTTAGGAGAAAAAGAACGGGAAGAAATGGAAATAGAAATGGGAGAGAAATGGAATTGGAGAGAAATAGAAATGGGTGGAGAATTGACAATCATTTCCTTTGTTTGGTACAATAGAGAAATGGGTGGAGAAACGGGAGCAGAGACGTGATTAGGGTTCCGCCTCGGCATCATCATGGTGGAGAAATGGTGGCTCAGAGACGCGTCGCAACACCGCGAACGGAGTAGAGCGTCATCATCATCGCCGCGCAACATCAACACCGCGATTTAGGGTTCCGCCTCGCAACACCGCCTCGCGATTTAGGGTTTCGTTTTGGCTCAGAGACGCGAACGGACGTGGCTGCGGCGTCGGCCGCCGTGCCGGACGTCGGCATCATCATCACCATCGCCGGTCGGAGCATCATCATCATCATACGCGAACGGAGTAGAGCAGAGACGCGATTTAGAAGCAGAGAGAATTCCATTTCTCTTTCAAATGGAGAGAATTGGATTTCTCTACTTTTTGCCTACACCCAATTCTCAGAGAAAACCAATTCTCCGCCCAATTCTCCGCCTAATTCTCCCAAACAAGAGAAACCTAATTCTCCACCCTCAAATCTCTCTACCAAACAGAGAGAATTCCATTTCTCTTCCAAATGGAGAGAATTGGATTTCTCTACTTTTTACCATATGTAAGAATTCTCCGCATACTCAAAGTGCCATTAAAAACTTAAATTAGTAGCACAAAAGCTAAATGTCATTAACACGTGTGCCATAAAAGTTTTAGTGGCATATGTAAAGTGCCACTAAAATCATAAATTAGTGGCACCATGACTAAGTGTCACTAAAATTTTTTGCAAAGCAAATATGGCATACACAAGTGCCATTAAAACCCTAAATCAGTGGCATAAAAACTAAATGCCATTAAAAACGTGTGATACAAGATTTTCAGTGGTATACGCAAAGTGCCACTAAAATCATACATTAATGGCATTAAAACTACGTGCCACTAAAAATGTGATATAAGCAACCATGGCATACGCAAAGTGCCATTAAAACATAAATTAGTTGCATAAAAGCTAGATGTCATTAAAAATGTGTGCCACTAAATGGCATTTTTTGTTTTTGTAGTGAACCTTCCTTCGTACGGTCTGGCCTTACTCGTTAATCTGATTTACACCCATTAACTCATCTATATCAAAGTTTGTGTTTTTACTACTTATTACAGTCCGATTTATCATCCTACCAAGCCATATGGAAAACATTTTAACTAAAAACATACCTTAAATGAACCATTATTTATTCAGTTCCTAATAAGCACTTAATCTTGTTTGTTAAAGGAAATCGGACACAAACTAGCCTCGATTCTTCATCAGATCTGGATCCAGAATGTAGAAAGGAGGTGTGTGCGTCTTTTGAGTGTGTGTAGACAAAGTTGATGAAATGAGATATAGGGTTTTAGGGAAAGCGTTTAAGGGTTTATATAGTCCAAGACCATGGATCTTAGGCCCATAACAAACCCTAGTCCATGCTTTAACTCAAGCCCAACCTAGTACATGCCTAATTTATTATTTAAAACAATAAAATTATATCACACACTTAAAATAACTTAAAATAAATTCCTTTATTTTCTCATTAATAAAAGTTGGATGGTACAAGTCTACCCTCCTTAAAAGAGATTTCTTCCCTGAAACCTAAATGTCACTAAATGAACTCGGATAAAACTTGCATATCTCCTCTTCGACTTCCCAAATAGCATCTGATCCATTAAGATGCTTCCATATTACTTTTACCAAAGTAATGAACTTACGACAAAGATGTTTCTCTTTACTATCCACTATTTCCACCCGTTGCTCTATGTAGTTCAACTGTTCATCAACTTTGATGTCTTCTAATGGTACGAGAGATGTGTAATCAATTAGACACTTCCTTAGATGAGAGATTTGGAAAGTGGAGTGAATTCCTTCCAACTCGGCGTGTAAATCAAGCTTATAAGCCATTTCACCCACACGATCTATGATCTTAAATGGTCCAACGTACCTAGGGCTCAACTTTCCTCTTTTTCTGAAACAAATAATTCCCTTCCAAGGAGAGCCTTAGCATCATGTTGTCACCAACGTTAAGCTCAATCGGTCGTCACCACTTATCAGTATATGACTTTTGTGATCCTGAGCAACTTTCATTCTTGCCTTAATTTGATCAAGCCTCGAGGAGGTTTCTTGCACGACTTCTAAACTCCCAAGTTCTTTCTACCAATTTCTCCCCAACATACCGAAGTTTTGCAACGTCTATCATATAACATTTCAAATGGCAGCATACCAATACTCGAATGGTAGCTATTGCTGTAAGAAAAGTCTACTAAATGCACGTGATCATCCCAATTTCCTTTGAAGTCTAGCACACAAGCACGTAGCATATCCTCAAGGGTTTGGATAGTCCTTTCAGACTGCCCATCGGTTTGAGGATGATACGCCATACTGATGTTAAGCCTAGTCGCTATATCTTCATGGAACCTCATCCAAAACCTTGAAGTAAAGCGAGTATCTCTATCAAACAAAATCGACAACGGTACTCCATGCTTTGCTACAATCTCACTTATGAACACCTTTGCTAGCATTTCCGACGAGATAACTTCTCGTATAGGCAGAAAGTGAGCACTTTTCCTTAACGATCTACAATCACCCAGATGGTATCATGATTCTAGCTGTACGCAGTAGCTTAGTTTTGAAATCCATGGTGATGTGTTCCCATTTCCATTCTAGTATCTTTAAGGGATGTATCTTTTCTTATTGTTTCTGATGTTCTGTTTTAACTTGCAAACAAGTCACACACTTGCTGACATATTCCACCATTTCATTCTTCATACCCGGCCACCAGTAGTCCCCCATTCAAGTCTTGTTACATCTTGGTGGATCTCGAATGAATAGTACCTAGACTTATGGGCTTCATCTAGGATTCGGCTTCTAAGAACTCTATGGCGTGGTATCCACATACAGTCAAATATGATCTTTACTCCATGAGTGTTAACCATCAACGCACTTTGTTGCCCGAAAATTCTTTCTTTCTTCATTAATCCTTCATCCTTAAGAAATTATGTCTGTGCCTTGCTGATTTTTCCAAAGAGGTATGAATTAATGATTAGCTTGTAAGACTTTACCGTTGCGATGAATTCTTTGTTATTACGGCTTAGCACGTTAGCAACTACGTTAGCCTTACCAGGAAAGTACTTGATATCACAATCATAGTCTTTTATCAGTTCTAACCACCTTCTATGTCTAATATTTAGCTCTTTCTGCTAAAAAAATACTTCAAACTCTTATCGTATGTATAGATTGTACACTTAGTACAATACAAGTAATGCATCCATATCTTGAGAGCATGCACTATTGCGGCTAGCTCTAAGTCATGTGTTGGGTACGTGCTTTTATGAACTTTCAACTGTCTGGATGCATTAGCTATCACCTTACCTCATTGCATTAACACGCAACCTAACCCTCGATGCGAAGCATTAGTATAAACCACCAAATCCTCATTACCATCGGGTAAACGAAGGATTGGAGCCCGTGTTAGTATTTTCTTTAATTCTTCGAAGGCTTCTTCTTGATACTTACCCCAATTGAATACTACAGCCTTTCGGGTCATACTAGTCAACGGTGCGGCTACCTTAGAGAAGTCTTGGATGAATCTCCTATAATAGCCTGCCAACCGTAAGAAGCTGCGTATCTCAGTTGAGTTTTGAGGAACCTTCCAATTCATTATCACCTCAATCTTAGCGGGGTCCATTTTGATCCCTTCATGATTGATTATGTGACCTGGAAATTGTACTTCTCGCAACCAAAATGCACACTTCGAAAACTTAGCATACATTTTCTCTTTCTTCAAATCTCCAACACATATCTTAAATGTTTTGCATGGTCGGACTCACTCTTTGAATAAATCAAAATGTCTTCGATAAAAATGATAACTGATTTCTATAACATCGACTGACATACCCTATTCATCATATCCATTGTCACACCTCGACTAGCAATTGTAGAAGCGTAAAACGAGAATGTAACAGACGCCTCTGGTATCAACCACATTGTTTATCAAGAAACATTAACAAACTAATTTATATCATATTACATTGTTATAACTCTGGTTACAAACTAGGTGATACATAACGTGGGTCAGTTTTTTACATCATTTATTCCTTATTAGTACCGTATAGCACACAAGCATCCTACTCCAATTTCGGTATACCTAGAAAGCATGTTAAAACGGGTCAACTACGAATAGTTGGTGAGTTTCACAAGTTTCAACGAAATTAGTTATGCGTATTCATAAGAATCATAGTTTGTATGTATGTATGTGATGTGATTATGCTAAGCTATAAGTGAAACCTTGACTGCTCACTTGTGCTACGTAGCTTCTACCACCCACGTCTACCATTGTGGCCCCAACATGTCCCAACTAGCCATGCCTAACACTACATAGCGTGCTTGTATATGTTTATGGTCATGTGCAAATGGCGAAATGTCTCGGGATCTGTGCCGACTCTATTAGGGTTTGTCAAACCAATAGTACTATTCACAAGTCACCGGCTCAAAGTTAATTACTGTGTTTGTGGGGACTATTTGTGTGTTTGCACTTAGATAATTCACATCGTAAAACGTTTCCATATATATAGAAGTATGTAAACATGCTTTTCACCCCAAATGTTCGTAAAACAGTTTAAAAAGATAGGTCATGAAACTCAACTTATAATAATTTAATCAGCATAATATCTGTTTGCAGCTCATACGACTCGTTACAACTCGATTCCTACAATCGGTATCATATAATTAATGTTATATAGCCTCCAGACTGAATCGGGCTGTATATCTAGTCTGGGTATAGCTGTTACGCCCATGTCGGTAGTCTTCGATTGTGACGTTGTATAATATCTAATGTTCAAAATCAGACTTCGCTCAGTTTCACCTTTTCACGTGTTGGGCCAAGTTGGTCGTTTAAGCGTTTAGAAAACAAGTAAGATCACACAAACTTGAGTAAGCATGTCGATTAATTAAATGATTCAATTTATAAAGAAAATTTAGAGTTTAGATATCCGGATTCGCTACAGAGCTCGTTTCCGTTTATACAGTCTGGTTTGGAGAAAAACGCGCACAATTCACCCAAATTGTCCGAATTTCTCACAAAATGTTCGGTTTTACTCAATTAATCCAATAATATGACATTTGACCACTCTTGATGTTCTGATATTCCAGCAAGTTCGTTAATCATACATTGCCGGTTTTTATAAGAATTTATATTTGTTTAACTTTCAAATTAACACAATTAATTATCTGTTTATCGTTAAATTACAAAATTTTTATACACTCACTAACTAGTAATTGCAGAATTTTATAAAAATACTTTTGAAAATATTTACTTAATTTTTAATTTATAAAAATTCATTTTATATGCTATTTTTAACCGATAAATCCTCCGTTTATCATAAACGATCTCCAAAAATCTGATTATTTTTATGAGTGGGAAAAATGGCTTCCAAGCATCCTTGTAAAATTTCCAGAACCAACTACTTGGCTAAAATACCTTTTTTGTGCAATAACCGATCGTTAAAACTCAATTAAACGAGAATCCAGAAATCAAAATTAGTTTTCTCCAATTGACCCCAAAAGTTATGAGTGACCTTTCAATGCATTACCTAAGTTCTCCATAAATTTAATAATTTTTCAAGTTGTGTAACTATTTTTCCCAAATAAACCTCAATAAACAGTAATAAAACCGCCAAATATTCTCAGATTATCAAAAAATTCCCAAATTTTGGACAGGGACTCGTTCATATAATCCCTGATGTCCTTGAAAATTTTCATAGCCTATAAATAATCACGTAACAAACTAGACATAAACAGCCCCTAAACGAGTGTTTAGTTAGTACCTTTGCGTTTTCTAGTTGTTTAGGCTCTTTTCTCGCCTTTCCTGGTTCTTGGCTGCCTAGATAATGTATTTTCAGGGTATGTACCACAAAACTAAGCATAGAACATCTATAATAAAGCTTTGTTACATAGGGTTTCGGTTAGGATTCTAAATCGAGTTTTTGAACCGTAAAAACACGATTTAAACCTCCTATTCAAGTGTTTTTAGCCAAAAAAGTATTTGATTCAGATTAATACACTGGTTTAGCATCAAACTTAGTTTTTTCATCATTTTGAAGAGTTTTTCATGTCTTGATATGATTTTCCTTAATCAAATTTTAATCTTTAGGTTAAAACTTGATTAAAAACATTTAAAAACAAGATCATACCAAAGGTTTGTGGTTGGAAATATAGAGAACAAGCTGCAGTAGAGGTTCAAGAATATATTTTAATGTAATATCTCAATTTAGAAGCTTAAAAGGAAAGAAAACAAGGGGGCTTACTTGCGACCGCCATATAAGGGGTCCCCTATGAACCCTATTTTGGATAATTTCCTTGTTTTGCATGCCCATACGTGAAATACCGAGTCCAAATTTAGTTCTAGTTCGGTTTTTGGCAAGAAAAATAGCTTGTGCGATAAACAGCGCAAAAACGAGTGTTTTTCGGCCAAATTTTTGCAAATTAAGAAAAACATACCATTTGGTTGTAAAAATCCAAAATATTTTCACAAGTTGCTTAAAACATCTCAAATAAGTGTTTTATATGTCTTTTTTGGCTTGACTGATGATCCAATGCTTGTTTTGGTACTAGCGTTTATATCACAGCGTATTGTTAAACGAAAATCTTTTCGTTTAATTGGTTTTCTATGTACCAGGGCTATAATAGCAATGTGCTATTTAATAATATATGTATATAACTATAGATTTCCTCCGATATATCCGGGTCATAAAAAGTATCTTTCGAGTAATCGCTTGTTCGTTACGTAATAAACGGTTAATCGTATACTCCTTACATAACTAAGGTATACCTAGTTTTGTCACGAATTTCACATTCTCCTCAGTTAAAAATTTTCGTCCCCGAAATTAAATGTATCATCTACGTTATTAGGGAAAAGATGCAGGTATTTCTTTTTAAATTCGTTTTTTTGTTCCCACATGTATTCATGTCCCCTCTTTGAATTCCACCGAACTTTAACCAATGAAAACTTTTTGTGTCATAACTGTTTGATTTTCCCATCCAGTATTTCCATGGGTTTGTTTACAAAGTTTATTTTTCATTTATGTGTGCATATTCTAGTGGTACTATCTCTGCCTCATCAGTAAGACGCTTTTTCAGGTTCGATACGTGGAAAACATCATGAATGAAACTTAATTCCAAAGGTATTTTTAATCAGTATGCTACGGGACTAATTTTAGAAATAACTTCACACGGCCCCATGTATCTTAGAGCTAGCTTACAGGTTTTACCAAATCGAATAACACCCTTCCACGGGGATACCGCAAAGTTGAAGCCGCCAAGAATTGGAAGACACCGACCTCTCCTATCGAAGTTTGCTCTTTTCTTGGTTTGGTGGGATATTACCGTCGTTTCATTCGTAAATTCTCAAATATTGCGTTGCCCCTCACTGCTCTAACACATAAGGGTAAACCTTACGAATGGGGGTCAAAGCAAGAAGAATCTTTTCAAACCCTTAAGGACATACTTTGCAATGCTCCTATTCGTGCTCTTCCCGAAGGTAATGAAGATTTCATCATTTTCTGTGGTGCTTCTAACCAAGGCCTAGGATGTGTTCTCATGCAACGAGGCAAGATTATCGCGTATGCTTCGAGACAACTTAAGGTTCACGAAAAGAATTATATGACACATGATCTCGAATTTGGTGCGGTTGTATTCGCCTTGAAAATTTGGAGGCACTATCTCTATGGTACCAAATGCATAGTATTTACTGACCATAAGAGTCTCCAACACATCTTTGATCAAAAGGAACTCAATATGAGACAACGTCGTTGGGCCGAGTTGCTTAGCGACTATGATTGCGAAATTCGCTACCATCCCGGTAAAGCGAATGTCGTGGCCGACGCTATCAGCCGTAAGAAACAAGTCAAGTCCGTGCTGCTTACTTGTGTTCTTGTTCAAAATGATCTCGAAGAGCGTATTCTTAACGCCCAACAGGAATCCGTCACCGAAGGCAATATGTATGACGAGATGTTGTGTGGTGCGAAATCTCAATTGGAATCTAAGCCCAATTGTTTGCTTTATTTTCTTAATCGCTTATGGATCCTGATCGTGATGATCTTCGCACATTCGTTATGGATGAAGCTCATAAGTCACGATACTCTGTTCATCCCAGTGCGGATTAAATGTACATTGATCTTCATTCCATTTTTGGTGGCCCGAAATGAAGAAAGACATTGATCTCTATGTTGCGAAATGTCTCACGTGTTCTAAAATCAAAGCCGAGCATCATCGACCTTATGGTTTGCTCGAGCAACCTCCCATTCCCGTATGGAAGTGGGAAGATATTGCTATGAACTTTATCACTAAGCTTCCTTCTACCCGAAAGCTTATTGATCATTTGACGAAATCTGCTCATTTCATTCCCATCAAGGAAACTTATTCTATGGATCAGTTGTCATGCTTTTATGTTAAGAAGATTGTTTGTTATAATGGGACTCCTTTAACTATTATCTCCGATAGAGATGGTCGTTTTACTTCTCGTTTTTGGAAGTCTCTTCAATTAGCCTTGGGAACTCATTAGGATCTCAGTACTACCTATCATCCGCAATCTGATTGTCAGTCTGAACGCATGATTCAAACTATAGAAGACATGCTTTGCTCATGTGTCCTTGATTTTGGGGGCAATTGGGATATTCATTTAACACTTATTGAGTTTTCGTAAAATAATAGCTTCCACTTTAGCATTGGTATGGCACCCTTCCAAGCCCTTTATGGCCGCAAGTGTTGTTCTCTGATTTGTTGGAATGAGGTTGGAGAATCTTAAATTGTTGGTCCTGAGTGAGTTCAAGAAACGACCGATCGTATTGCTCAAATCCGTCAGAATTTACTCATTGCTCGTAGTCGTCAAAAGAGTTATGTGGATAAACGAAAGAAACCTTTAGAATTCAATGTTAGCGATCGTGTTCATCTGAAAGTATCTCCGTGAAAAGGAGTGATTAGACTTGGAAAGAAAGGAAAGTTATCTCCTCGTTTTGTTGGTCCAATTGAAATCCTCGATCGAATTGGGTTTGTTGCTTATCAGCTTAAACTTTCCGGTTAAGTTGTGAGTTGTAAATCGTTCTTACATATTCCCTAGTCAATAACCCTCAATCAATTTCTGTGGTCAACAAGTTTGAATACTCAGTTTTTCATACTTCTAGTCGGAACTGATATTCGGTCCAGAAGACTTTTATTTTCGTAACAAGATTTTAAGGCTACTGACCAAAACCCAACTTCGAACTCACTATTAAGAATCGGTTTTTCAAACTACTAATAATAAGATACAATTAAAGAAAACACACTTAACTTGGGATGTGTCAGTAGGCTTAGCCTTGAGAATGAAAGGGCAGTTTGATAGTTGGTTTAAAAACGATAAAATATGATTTTTAGTGGGAAACATGTTAAGTCTGTGGAAAATACGAGATGAAAGGTCGGACCATACTCAAGCCTCATTTTTAGTTTGATTGTAGAAAATTATAAATTTTATAGAAATCATAATACATTATTATATGATGCTTGGGTAGGTTTAACGTTAGAGTATGCCATGTAGCCGGTGATTTTAAACTAAATCTTGCACTTTTAGTTTTAGTGGTTAACACTTCATAGGCGTATGGTTTTATAACCTTAAATCCTGTATTGATGGGATGCCTCAGGTTCGGAGACCACGGGTTGTTTTACAGTTGTTCATCTGGGTATCTTCGGATATTTAATCAATAAAAGCTTTTAAGCATAAACCCACAGTTTACTGCAATCATTACACTCACTTACATCAATTACAATGAAGTAAAATCTTGATAATCCAGCGATCATCCCGCTGTTAGTTATACATGGTCCTCTTACTTGCGTCCCATACAATTAATAACGGGACCAACTAGAGACATGACGCATGTAAACCTACAGATGGAAACTTGTAAAATCACGGCTGGTAATGGATCCGAGGTATTGTTTGATAATGGGGGTAGTCATGTAGTGGGGAACACTAGCTACTTAGTTGAATAATTGAACATTAATCGTATCTAATGGCTGCTTTGTAGACTTTGATACTTAAATTTAATTGGATAAACAATATCCTTGATCGTCTTAGCTATTCATGAAAAATGTTCAACAAAGTTTTAATCTGCTATTTGAGAGGTTTAAGTCAAGTTGAGGTGGCTTGGTCTGGTAAAATCTAAAATAAACGGGTCTTGGCTGTGGGTTCCACTAGATTGTATAATAATAATAATAATAATAATAATAATAATAATAATAATAATAATAATAATAATAATAATAATAATAATAATAATAAATGGTTGGATATTACTTGTCCCGGTAAAGACAAAGACATGGGTTTAAGTGGACAACAATATCAACAATCACGGTTTTTGCGTCTATCTGAGCTTTAAAATATCCTATATGTTTTTAATACCGTGTTTTCTGATTATGATTCTAGTGCAATTAAACTTTTTCATGGACAAAAAAGTAAGTGTGGGATATTTGATATAATACGCTAAATATATATAAATCTCGCGTATACTTTATTAGTTTTTGTTTGGGTTTTATTATAATTTGTATATTACTAACATATTTGAATAGCGTAGGTTCCGGAGGTTGATCGTGGTTAAAAAAGGCTAAAAACAAGCTAAAACAAGCCAAACCGGAGCATCAGAATTGAACCAGACCGCGTCTACAAAATGAACCGGACCGCATCAGAATTGAACCGGACCAGAACAGTCAGCCTCCACCCACCTAGCCCGCCACGCCGCGCGACCAGGAGGGAAAAAGGCCGCTGCACAACGCTCCGGGCATCCAGATTCTAGAATTTTCTTGCGTTTTTACCAGTTTTGCGCCCAGAAAACCTATATAAACACCCCTAAACTTATCCCTATGCATACCCTACGAACCAGAACCGAATTTGGAGTTCCCAGAGCTTAGGATTGCAATATTTGGCGGGTTTGATGGCAAGGAATCAGCCGGTGAAGTGATTATTAATTAAAGACAAAGATTACGGGTTCTATCGCTTATTTTCTTTTGTTTTCTATTATTCTCACCATGAATTCCTTTAAGATTGTTTTGTTTGATTTTATGATACTAGGCTAAACAATATAGACTACCTAGGCATATGATGAACCTTTGTTGATGTTTGACTTTGACTTAGGATTTATTTGACCTTATGGTTTTATGAACTAGTAAAAGGTTTAATTATATTGAATTGATGCATACGAATATTTAGGGTTGTTTGTTGAGTTTTATTATTCCATAGTTGCCTTGATTATTATTTGTCATATGATAGGTTGCTATTAGGTCATCTACTTTGTGTTTTTTACTATTTTATGATTGATGCGCGATAAGATCATACGAATAATATATCTAATCAAATAAACCTAAGTGTGTTGCTAACCTAAACAGTTGTAAGGTACTAGGTTATTGATAGGTCCTTGTTAGTTAATCTTGCTAGATTTAGTTCTTCGTAAGGAGTCCGTCTAGGTTTGATTATTTAATATTGTCTATTGAGTCAATAATATATATTAAACTGCTTTTGATTTTTGCGCTTTAAGGTAGGATTTCGTATAAAGGAACTAATTCATAATTAAATGAGTGACTGTAAGGAAACTTGATTTTTAAAACCGGTGTGCGTTAAAACTTATTAGAAACCCATAGGTGTCTTCTTGAGAAGGGTCAGGGGTCCTGTTCGGGTTTTCTTTTAAGTGTCTATTTTACGATCGCAGTCCATAACTAAATATTTTCCCGGTTAATTGACAACTGAAACTTATGGGATTCTAGCCAAGGTAGTTTTCCATTATTATCTGATTAAACTCAATAAACTTGTAATACGTTTAATTTACTTGTTTTCATAAATTAGTTTTTAATAATAGTTTAAATTTAGTATTTTAATAAAAACCCCCTCAAAATAAATATAAATAAATAGTCGTGTCTATAGTTGAGTCTAATTAGCTAGTTTACGTAATTAAAAGAGTCTCGTGGGTTCGATATCCGGACTTACTTAGCTGTACTAGAGTCGATCGGTTCACTTGCCGGTTAGTAGTTTAGTTAAGTTAAATAGTCTAGAATTTATTACTTAGTATCTAGATTAGCGTGTTTTTATATAACTACTTTTTGCACATTAGTATACATAAGTATTATGCTTAATACATACCTTAACGTATCAAAATAACATCAACTTTAGGTTCTTGGCAAAATAACGTAGAAATAGAAGTGTGATCTAGGACATTAACAGACAATGTGATTCCATGTTGTGATCTTTCTCGCAAAATATTAAAATATTTGTAATTATTATTAAGAATATAATATTAATTTCATATTTACTCCAAACTTTAATTTTATTTTATTTTTTGTTTTGTTTTTATATCTTAACTTAAAATTATACTTTTAGGTTATTTTGTTTTAATTTTAATTTTTAATTTTATATTTTTTAGATTTTCTGTTATTTTAAAATCCTTTTAGTTTTTAGATCTTTATTTTTGTTGGTTATGAAAAGGTCGTTCATGCAAATGTTGCAAATAAGTCCTTGGACTTAGGGGTTGGGCACACAAGTAGGTAAAATGAATAGTTTAGGGGCTATTTATGCAATATCCACATAGTTAAATATTAATTTTAATATAAAACTCACATAAATTAAGAATTAGATAAATAAATGGATTGATTAAACGCAAGATTTTATAGATGGAGAAAAATTCGTTCACAAACCGGGTCGGGTTTCGGGTTTTAAAAATAACAAATATTACAGTATTCACAACTTTTTAGAAATTTCGTCCCGGAATTAAAGAAAACCCATAACATAAAGAATGAAAGTAAGTTTCAAGAGAAAAAATAATTTATTTTATTATTATTTTTTAAATAACACAGATTTTCAGGTGACTCGGAAAACGCTACAAACGTAAAATATGATAAGGACACTTATATAGGATGTACCAGCGGCGTATCTACCATGCCCTTATCACATCGATATTTGTACCGTTTCCCAAAATCGCCCTAGGTTCTGAGTTATGACAAACAGTCGTATTCCCTATGAGTCCCATGCGAGGATTTTGATAATTATGCGTGCACTCATAATTATTTAGATCGTCGCATGATGCGCATAGTTCATCCTGTTGTGTGGGTTCGAAAACAAGGTAAAAGAAAACTTTTTAAATCAAAATTTGAATGGAATTAATTGCTCAATAGAATTAAAACTAAATACATTGGTGAAATTTGAGGATCACAATAACTAGTAACAACTTTGCAAAACATAAGGAATGGTTGAAGTTAATCATCAAAAGTAATAACAAGAAAATGAGATAAATAGATGGAGGAAACTTTGAAATTAAATTAATAATCTACATATTCGATGTATAAAAATACTTGAGATGACAACAAAATTCACGAATAACTATCCACATAAATAGATTCACAAACAAATCACAAGATTAAGGAAATATAATAATAGATGAGGCTTGAAGATTATAAAAATTTGATCAGAGAAAAAAAATACCAAGAGAGTGTGGTGAGTTTTGGGGAATTTGGGTAGCCATGTATTAAAATATCGAAATAAATTTTGTACATGTGACTCCTATTAGATAACAATGTACAACATATGTTCATAGTCCAAATTTCTAAAACAAAACGTTTGTAGGAAATCGGTCATAGGTAGTTGATGATATAAATACGGTACTGTTAGATAACCGTGAACATCACCATGTACATAGTCCCAGTAAATAACCGGTCATAGACCACTTGAAATGTGATAATAATTGCGTAACGAAAAATAATGCAATAAACGATATAAAGGGAATAGATGGGAAATCGAATTCAATAACCATGATTCTCATTCATAACAAAACTTTATTTAATTATTCGTAACAATACTTGAGATTAAGTCCTTACACTAGGTTTAAAACAAAAAGGATTCGATAAAATAAACATCTCTTGTGTAACATGTATTCTTGAAAGGTGAGGTTAGACTTGGGAACTGTTGATGTAACACACTTGTCGTTGAGTACCTTGAGCAACTTGGTGAACTTGAGGTTGGTTGGATGGGTTTTAATTGGCTTGGTTATTGGGAATAGGTTGGACTTGAATTGCTTGAATGGGTTGGGCTTGGATTGGTTGAGGTTGATTCACTTGGGCTTGGGCAAAATGGGTTGGATAAACTCGGGCTTGATAGGCTTGGTATTGAGTGGCTTGTGTTGGGTAGGATGGAATTTTGTTCGGGTGTGCGAGTCTTGGGCATGCATTGCGGAAATGGCTAAGATCTCCACAATTGTAACAAGATCTAATAGTTGAGGGTGCTTGAGTAAACGGTTGAGCATAAGGTAAAGCTTGGGGTTGGGTAAGAGGTGAGGTAAATGGTTGATTCATGGGTTGGTTGAGTTCACGGCATGTGGTAAAGAGGTGACCAAAACGACCACAATGGGTGCACTAACGACACTTGAGGTTAGGTGAATGGTGGAATTTACACGTATCACATAAAAGGTGGGGTCCTGTGTAAGACTTCTTGATGGGTTGGGCTTGTTGGGCTTGCGATTGGGACAAAACATAGTTTTTGGAATTTGACTTTCTATTGTTGTTGCGGTAATGTGGTGAATTGTTGTTGTTGTTGTTGTGTTTGGAGGAATCGGGCTTAGAGGATTTAGTCTTGGGCACTTTGGCGGGCTCGAATGCGAGCTTATCATTGGGATTTTTTGGACTCTTCCACGTCAAGGTCCCGGCCTTAATGTGGTTTTTAGTGAGGGTGCCGACTAGGGTAATGGCATCATGAAGATCCTTCGGGTCACGACTAAGGACGGAGTCTTGGATTTGCATTGGCAAACCCATGATGTACTTGTCAATGGCACGCTCTAAGGGAGTGACCATGTGCAGGATTAGGAGGCTCAATTCGTGGAACCGGTCGTTGCAGGACACATTGTCATCACCTTCTTGTTTTAAATTCCAAAACTCTTCTTCCAACTTTTGGAACTCATATTTTGGGAAAAAAAATCCTTGAGCATGAGTTTCTTAAGGTCGTCCCATGGCCAGGCCATGGCAACCTCAGCCCCAAGGGCTTTCTTTTTGCTATTCCACAAAGTAAGGGCACTCAATTTGAAAACGCTTGAGGCGTATGTGGTCTTCTTTTCTTCCGGGCACGCAGAATGGAGGAACACGCTTTCCATGTGCTCAAACCATTGGAGGAGGGTGGTAGCACCCTCGGTCCCAATGTAGTCGGTGGGGTTAGCATTCATAAATTGCTTGAATGAGCAAACAATTAGGTTTGGGTTTACGGAAGCATTGGCAGTGGCATTCATGATTTGGAGTTGAGAGATGAGTATTGGGAGGGCTTCCACGATTCCCTTCGTAATGGGAGACGAATATTGCGGCCAGCTTTGCTGGTTCGACGGTTACGGTTGATGAGGCGGGAGGAAGACATGCTACAAGGACGAAATTTTGAGAAATTTATTATGTTTTGAGATAAATTGTATAACTATGCAAAATTCCGAGTTTTGTGAAAATTCATGAGGGTACAAGAGAATCTTCTTTTTTTTTTCTATTAGCCTTAGCTTGGAGTATTGATAAAATTATAAATTAAATGAAATGGTAAAACTTAGGCGGTGGGTTTAGATGTAGTTTAGATGTACATGAAAATAATCATTCATAACAAAATAAAAATTTAAACTACAACAAAAAAAAAATTCATTGTTGAAATGTCCATGTATCACCATGGCTTAATTTTCCAAAAACATATTTAAAACTGATTGAAATCGAGATAAGGGCGTTGAGATGAATGGTTGGAGTATCCATGTATCACCATGGCTTTTCCCACCAATTCTTTCAACTAAAATATCATAAGGAAGAACCGAGTTTAGCCACGTATCACCGTGAATTTGGTTATGATTTAAGGGTGTGATCTTGACATGACCACGATTGATACAATGAGGGTAGTAGATTCATGAATGTTTGGTGTGATACGCTTTGGCTTAACAAGTTTCACACTCACACCTCACTCTCCAGGAAGGCAACCAGGTCTCGCGGCTGATCGAGATTTGTGCGCGTTACACTTCCTTAGGCTCGCAAGCCTTGGTGTCCAGGGATCAATGTATAGGTGTGTCCCCCTTACAGTTACTACATATCCGTTACACGAATCATCCTCAAGGAGAGGGGAGTAAAAATGGTGGGAATTCTTAAGGAATTTCCCAATTTTAAAATAACAACTAGGGTTTGGAAAATAATTTTGAGAGAGAGGCATAGCCTCAAAATGGTGTGTGCTTTGTGTACAAGTGTAATATCAAATCATTAAATATTATTTAAGCTACGAAAATCAATTATATAAATTAGGGTGCAAACACGTAAAGGCATATCACATATATGTACCCTAAGCATGCTATTAGGTTGTTGTATCTAACCACCTATCTTATAGCCTTCGGCTCTGATACCAATCTGTCACACCCCGACCAAAGGCGGTGGAACATGCCGGGGCGTAACGTATTGATTGGACAGTAGCTCAAAAGAAACTAATTAAAGTGACAATAATTATTTAATTCATTAACATTAAAACAATTACACAATTACAATAATTGAATCAAATACATATTTTAAATTTATAATAAATATCCTAAGTTAAAAACTAATCTCTTCGATCTTGAACAACATCAATTACTTGTACCTATAGCTTGTATGAAAATAGAGTTTGTCAACACGAATGTTGGTGAGAATACATAAGTTTTAGTTGTATATATGTATAGGTAAATCACAATTCATATGTAAATGACGAGCATTACAAAACTTATGAAAATGTAAGCAACTAAGTAGATGTGGACCCGTTCCTATTGATACGAAATCAATGTACTTGGGTAAATGTATGATCATACTAGATGAGAATAGATGAGGATGAGATACCAACCACCAAACATAAAATAAACACTTAAGCACATAGTGCATAGTCATAAAGCATGCAATAATCACACGTAAACATAAATTGAATTGCGTTTTAAATAGATGAGGAAATAAAACATGAGGAAAGTTAATAAGGTATACATGCTACCCCCAAAACATAAAAGATGGAAAAAGGGGGTGCGTTAAACTCACCTTGACGAGTGGATTAACGAAGACGAGATGGCAATAAGAATTAAGATAGAAATGGTCGGGCTTCTTGAAATATGTCGACAAAATTTCCTAGTTTTAAATGTATAATGAGTAATAAACGAACAAGTATAATAATAAAAAGGCAAAAGACGGATTTGGAGATATTCATTGTCGCCCTAAATATTGCTTTTATTTTAAGATTAAAAATGGTACAACACCGAAAACGACAAGAATTATTATTATTATTATTATTATTATTGTTATTATTATTAGTTTTGATTTTCCAATATATAAGATAAATGATTAGTTGTTGAATAAACTAATTATTATATATATAATAATATATATTTATTAATGGTGAAAGTTAAGCGAATACTTATTTTGAACATTTAACATCGTTTGGCTTGTTAGACGGGAGGTAAAAATATTATTATCATATTTATTGTGTGTGTGTGTATTATAGATTAATTAAGAAACAAAGGTTCAAAACCAAAAAACCTTAAATCCGAGGTTCGGTTCGTTTAAACGATTAAAGTAATATTAATTTTACTAGATATAAAGTTTAAACTTGTAATAATAATGTTAAAGATAAAGAAAATAAATTACAAAAAAATAAATATGAAAACCGGGCCTGGGGGATCGAACCTGTGCCCCGGGCCGGGTTGGTCCTCAACAAGTAATCACAAACCAGCTGGTCTAGCATGGAGATTTGTTAACTATTGATTTTGATTATTTATAAACACAAACAACAATTATCCCCAATTCTAAATAAACCCTAGAAATTCAAAGTGGTTTAATTGTTTGTTGTTGATTCTAATTGAGTTAGGGTTTTGATTAATCATTAACAAATGATCATTAAACATAAATCAATTACCAAAAATTATGATGAATAGAGGAAGAGCAGTTTCTCGGGTTCACGGATCCAAATCGGAATTGAAAGTGATCTTGCCAGCTTTGTTTGTTGCAATTGGTTTAGGGTTTATACACGTGATGTTGTGAGAGATGTGTGGGCGCGTTTAATTGGAAACTCGGGTTTCTCATACCACGGCGTGATCATTAGTCCTTGTTGCTATAGCCTCGACCCACTTTGAAACATAATCGCACACTTTTTAACTAGAATTACTACACTTAAGGATGGTTCTACAACCCACCCGTCACATTCCCACACTTCAACGTTGCTTGCCCTCAAGCAACTCAAGCAATCTCTTTATTTATAATCTTTTAAGCTTAATAACACGTTCTTTCACCAGGTTTCGGTCAAGGTCCAAGATCATACCCTATTCCTTGTATTTATATAAACTATAGTCATACTTCACAATTTCAAAACAATCAAACAGTTAAACTTCTAGTCAAACCTAACATGTTTCTTTAATTTATCTCATGCAACACCCCATACACAATTACATCTCAATCCGATGCCTTCATCACAATTATCAATACTCGAACACATGTGCAATTCTACTATAATAAGCTTATGCAACTGTCAAACCTCCAGCTACAATTGCTTTAGTAATTGTGCAAATCAAGAGGTCTTATCTCGGGTTGTAATGAGGCCATGTGTTTAGGTGCGGAATGGGAATTTTGAAAGTAGCGCATGCAATCAGATCTGACCAAGTTATTACATACAACTAATCAAAATGTTATAACTTCTAACTATAATACTATAAACTGACTTCATGTATTTTTTTTCATATAAACTGACTTCATGCTTTTTTGTTTTTTTTATGTGACTTGAATAAAATAACAACATACTATTTCTTCATACTTCTTCACTAATGCAACAATTACATAACATACCTATTAACTAGGCCGGATCTTTTTAAAAATAAATATGTCAAGGGTAATCGATAAACAATAAGCACTAGGTTCAAAATTGGGTATCTAAAGACCAAACCCCCGCCCCTCTCATTGCCCGCGCTCATATTTGTAATGTATGAGGCCCAACCCCCAAGACCCACACTATCACTCATCCCAGACGAGGCTTATCCTAATTGCCTCTATCCTTTTTGCACGCATACCAAGCTAAGTTCTCGGAAAACAATCATTGCACGAGTTCTAACAAGGAAAGTTACATTGTCCATCTTACTACTATATGCACCCCGAGTCTCGAATTACTTCCATTTACATGTAACTAACTCAAAACATGTCACCTTTACCTAGATATTTAACATAACTCGTCCCCAACAACTAAGCCATAATCATACAAAGGAACCTAACCATGATAAAGGACCTCAATCTCAACCTATCATATTTTTTTTTATTTTTTTATTTTTTTTCAAATTTTTATCCCTCATCATTCTCACACTTGAGGTACATTTTCCTCAATGTAGGTTTTTTTTAACACACCACCGACAAACACAACCCTTAAATTCCAACTTGTCATTACTCCACCCAACCTCCCAAACCCAAACATAAACATAAAAATAAGATACAAAAATGTACAAGGAAACACCTGATTCGCTGCCGACGCAGCTCAATAATAATGTGGTTGCGGGGGTCCAAAGATGGACGTCATCACGTCCGTGAATTCGCCAAAACCAAACGCCCCCTGATCCTCTCCACTAGCTTGACTTTCTCCTTGAGCTTGTCCTGAACCTTGAGTTTGATGCGGATCCAACCATTCTGAATGATGCAATGGCGGCGTGGGATAATTCACCGTACCGTCATATGGTGGCAACGTAGTGTAGTCAATAATCGATGGGTCCGCCACCACAGGTTGCCCCGAATGCCATGCTTCATGCATTTGTCTTTGACGGTCATCCTTATACCGATGGTTGATTTCTCTTTGTTCAGCATAAGCGTGGGTCCTGTTCCACACTTCTTGGCGATCATACATTTCCTTTTGGGCCCGTTCCATGCTTGCACCCATGAATGTTTGGTGAACAAACAATGGCTGGGTTGTCCCGGCGCAATTATAGAAGTGTGCTGGCCTGGTGTTGATTACTACATCCCGCATGCTGCCATGGTGCGCCCAATTTGAGTCAAATGTTTGCCTCGAATAGTCAAATAGTAGGGAACTTCCTCGTCCTTGCGCACTTGAACTACCACCTACCGTTTCACTTTCCATCGCAACCTGCTAACCCGGCTCATCATCATAATCATCTTTTCCACTGTCTCCCTCTTCATCATCACTCTCAACTTCATCTTTTTCTCCCGGTTCCAAAGGTCTAGCATCAACCTTCAATGCCCTCCATCTCTATCCCTCACTTTTCAACATATGGTACCTGTCACTTGCTCGGTATTCCCAACCAATCCCTAGCTTTGTCACATCGAACGGCTTGTGTTTCTTCCCAACTCCAACATCATTATCTCTAATCACACCAAACCGCATCAACAGCGCGATAATCAATCGGCAATGTGGGATAATTTTTCTGCTCACATTATTTTGACATAACCAGATATTATTAAGTACTAAATACCGGAATGACACGAGTGGTTCCCCATGCATCAAAGAGTAAAGGATCGGGACCTCGGCATACCGAACTTCTTGCATATCCCCTCTTCTTGGCATGACATTAACTTCAAATTCTTTCTCAATAACTTCCCATCATAAGTGCTGGGTAAAAAAAAATGCTTCCAACATCATTCTCGAAGTTGGATGCCTGTCTGGTTGGAAATACAAATCACTTAGAGCTGGATATACATAACTGTTTTGAGGCTAACTATCAAATCGTGCAATCTGCCTTAATGTTTCAAACGACATGGTTACTTCAATGTTGTTAATGGTTCCAATAAGCTTCATTCCCTAGGGTTTATTAAACGAAGGACATCTCAAATTTGCCATCCATTCTTCAATTTCATCGATGAAAACATACTTCTCGTTTCGATCATAACACTTGAGGGCTGCTTCCCAACCCAATGCCTTGAATCTATCAGAAACATCCAACGGACCAAACTCACGTTCCGGGACCACTTTCTCACAAAGAAATGCGTCGTACTTCTTTGTCAATGTATTCATTTTCTCGTGAAACAACTCTGGTTGCCATCTTAAATCATGATCTGTTAGTGGCCCATGAGTCCAATCCAGTTTAACATAATGCACCTCTTCTTCCCGTTCTTGTTGTTGTTCTAACCTCCGCTTTTTTGCTTGTTCGACGGCAGAGTTGCTAGATGAACCTGCAATCCCTTTTCCTTTATCCTTAGCAGAACGTCCCTTCTAAACAATGACAAACATTAACCAAGTTAGTATTCATCTCTATATACATTCCCACACTTGCTTGTTTCTACGGTTGTGAATATATGAAAGTCATAAACCATTTTTTCACAAAATTTTGACAGCATTTCGTTTAAACATAGAACATATACCATTTCCAACTTTTGTCAAACTATAATTTTCCATACCATATTCACAACCATAGCACAATTTCAAACTAACATCAAACTTTCTCATATTCAACAAGCAAGTGTAAGCAATGTCCAAACATGTAATCATAACCAATGAATTTTGTAGCAATCGAGTGAAGAGAAACATACCTTTAAGTCAAATTAACTCTATATTACACTAAACACTTGCAAAACCCACTTGTTGTTCAAAATTTTCAGACCAAAAACGTCCAAAATCGAACCCCAAAATGTTAAGATTGATGAAAACCGAGCAAAGAATGTGATTCCTTGTGAAAATCTAGTCAACTTAGACCCGAAAATCATCGATTTTGGTTTAGATTTAAAGAAGTTATGAGTTTGGGAATTAGGGTTTTGTAGAGAGGAATGTAAGATGAAGATGGTGAGATGAATGGAAGGAAGTAGAAGATAAATGTTTATGTGGCTAGGATTTTCGGATTATTAAAAACTTTTTATTTATTTACTGAAATCTGCACGTCACCCCTTTCACAACTACCGTAAGCTACGGTGGCTACCGTAGCTTACGGTAGGTCCTTGGCTTAAAATTTCCAGCGTAAACAGAAGTTAGCCGGCGTAGAGATTATCAAGTCCACCGTAGCTTATGGTGTACACTGTAGGCTATGGTGGCACCTGATGGATTTTTTTTTTTTTACAATTTAACCAAAAACTAAAACTAAAAATTACCTTACCCCCATGAAAAACCCGAGTTGTCCTCAACACGGTGAAGAGATTCCTAAGAATTCCCCACACTTGATTTGGACAACCTCCTAAACAAGAAAGGTAATGTTTAAAACCAAATTTGAACAAAATCTAAACTAAATTATACAACAAACCTGAACCGTTTAATTGGTTGATTCCTCAGGCGACCGCAACAGGTAGCCTACCTTGTCCACTTCACACATGTTAATATCCTTACCCTCCAAGTATGGTTTAAGTCGGTGTTCGTTCACAGTTTGTCTTGCTTGATTGTGCAAGTCTTCAATTTCCACATCACCGAACTTACCCACTCTTGTTATCACGTACGAGCCCATCCATTTGCTTTTCAATTTTCCGGGAAAAAGTTTGAGCCGTGACTTATATAACCAAACCTTTTGCCCTTCTTCAAAAACCCGCTTTCTCAACTTGGCATCATGAACCTTTTTCAACTTATCTTTGTATGCCGATGCACACTCATAAGCTTTATCCCTTATCTCTTCCAATCCCGCCAACTTCAACTTTCTCAACCCACCGGCTTCATTGTAATCCATGTTCACACTCTTAATAGCCCACAATGCCCGGTGAGCCAACTCCATAGGCAAATGACATCCTTTCCCATAAACCAACCGGTAAGGAGTCGTTCCTATGGGCGTTTTATAAGCGGTTCGATACGCCCATAGTGCATCATCCAACTTCACCGACCAATCCTTCATATCAACCCGCACCGTTTTCATCAATATTTCTTTAATTTGTCGGTTGGACACTTCAACTTGTCCACTTGTTTTGCGGGTGATATGGAGTAGCAATTCGATGATTCACATTATACTGCTTCAACAATTTCCTGAAATTGAAGTTCTTGAAGTGCGTTCCACCATCGCTTATAATCACTCTTGGGATTCCAAATCTTGCAAAAATATTGGATTGAACAAACTTACATACCACGGCGTGATCATTAGTCCTTGTTGCTATAGCCTCGACCCACTTTGAAACATAATCCACCGCCACCAAAATATATAAGTACCCGCAAGAATTTGGAAACGGGCCCATAAAGTCAATGCCCCATACATCAAAAATATCAACCACCAAAATGGGTTGCAAAGGCATCTCATCCCGTTTTGAAATTCCGCCCATCTTTTGACAATTAACACAATGGCGGGCATATTCACTTGCATCCTTAAAAATAGTGGGCCAATAAAACCCACTTGTAAGAACTCGATAACCCGTCTTTTGCCCACTAAAATGACCTCCACAAGCGATGAATGTGCATGTGCCAAAATCTCTTGAACTTCCGACTTGGGAATACAACGCCTAATAATTTGATCGGCACTAATTTTGAATAAGTCGGGCTCATCCCAAATATATTGCTTGACTTGGGATAGAAATTGTTGCCTCCTTTTCTTGGTCCAATGTTTCGGCATCTCACCCGTGGTCCGATAATTGACAAATGAGCATACCCTGGTGTAGTGGAAACGTCTAACAATTGTTCATCCGGAAATCTCTCATTGATTTCATGTGAATCATCCACACCTTCCAAAGGAATCCTCGAGAAATGGTCCGCCACAACATTTTCACACCCCTTCTTATCTCGGATCTCCAAATCGAACTCCTGTGACAATAAGACCCAACAAATCAAACAGAGTTTTGCATCTTTCTTTTCCATGAGGTAACGAACCGCACTATGATCCGAATAAACCACCGCCTTACTTCCCCATATATATGACCGTAACTTATCCAAGGCATACACCACCGCAAGTAATTCTTTTTCGGTAGTGGTGTAGTTCAATTGTGCCTCGGATAACGTTTTGCTTGCATAGTAAATCACCACCGGCTTCTTGTCAATTCTTTGACCCAAAACTGCTCCAATCGTGGTATCACTAGCATCACACATAATATCAAACGGCTTCGTCCAATCCGGCGATTGAAAAATCGGTGCTTGCACTAGCTTTTCCTTCAAAACATCAAATGCTTGCAAACAATCATTAGTAAAATCAAATGCAACATCCTTTAGCAACAAATTGCATAAAGGTTTAGTAATCCACTAAAACCTTTAATAAACCGCCGGTAAAACCCGACGTGCCCCAAAAACGACCTTACCCCTTTTACATTTTTCGGTGGTGGTAATGAAGAAATAACCTTAATTTTTTGCTTTATCCACCTCCATTCCCCGACTTTAAACTACATGACCCAACACTATACCCTTTTGTACCATGAAATGACTATTCTCCCAACTTAAAACCAAATTAGTCTCGACACAACGTTTTAAAACTTTTTCCAATTCATCAAGACATCTTTCAAAAGTTGACCCAAAAATAGAAAAGTCATCCATAAATACCTCAAGTGAATCCCCAACCATGTCCGAAAAAATACTCATCATACATCGTTGAAACATGGCGGGGGCATTACACAATCCAAATGGCATCCGCCTAAAGGCAAAAGTACTGTATGGACATACAAACGTGGTTTTGTGTTGGTCATCTGGGTGAATAGCAAGTTGATTATATCCCGAGTACCCATCCAAAAAATAATAAAATTTTTGACCCGACAATTTTTCAACAATTTGGTTAATAAAAGGTAATGGAAAATGGTCTTTTGAAGTAGCCGCATTTAACTTCCTATAATCAATGCACACTCGCCACCCGGTTACCAGTCAGGTGGCGATTTGTTCACCACTTTCATCCTTAATTACCTGGATGCTGGCTTTCTTTGGAACTACCTGTGTTGGACTTACCCATGCACTGTCTGAAATGGGATAAATAATTCCCGCATCCAACCACTTGATGACTTCCTTTTTCACCACCTCTCGCAAATTGGGATTTAACCTCCTTTGAGTTTCCCGAGTAGTCTTTGCATCATCCGTGGTGATGATTTTGTGCATGACTATAGATGGACTAATACTCTTCAAATTGGCTATTGTCCACCCAATCGCTGCCTTGTGAGCCAACAACCCTTCTTCTTGAGCCTCATTTAAGTTAGAGGAAATGATAACCGGCAACGTCTCACCTTCTCCCAAAAATGCATACTTGAGATGACTTGGCAATTCTTTCAATTCCACCTTGGGAGGACAAATCAATGAGGGTTTATTGTCCGAATTGATTTCTGTTGGTAGACTTTCAACCTAATGAGTCTATAGTGGTCTTCCTTCTTGCAATGCCATTGTGTCTTGCTTCCTTTCCTCCAACTCCAATGCACAAATGTGAACCTGTTCAGAATCATCACAAACACAAACATCTAACATACCTTCCCCATACTCGTGTGGTACACACCCATCTATAATATCTGCCATAAAACATTCTTCACTAGCCAATGAATTAGAAACATTAGTAAACACATTTATATGCATTTTTCTATTTCCAAAGGCCATGTCAACTGTACCAAACTGGAAATCAATAATAGCATGAGCAGTATTAAAAATGGCCGACCCAATATAACGTTTTGTTGTTGTGTTGGGTCAACCGACGAGTAATCCAAAACCAAAAAGTCAACAGGATAATAAAATTCCTCTACTTTTACAATGACATCTCGTACAATCCCCCGAGGTAGTTTATGAGACAAATCAGCCAATACAACTATGGTCTCAACTCGTTTAAGTGGACCAAAATCGTATTGGTCATACAAACCCGCCGGTAAAATACTCACACCCGCTCCAAGATCCAATAACGCCCATGACATTTGAAAGTCACCTACTTGAATGTTAATCAAGGGCGCTCCCGGATCTTGAAGCTTAGGTGGGAGATCACCCTTAAGAATTGCACTCACTCGTTCAGTTAAATCAACTCGTTTAGGAACTTGTTGTTGTCTTTTCTGAGTACACAATTCTTTTAAAAACTTTGCATATGCGGGTACCTGTTTTATTGCCTCAAGTAAAGGAAGATTGACCTTAACCTGTTTGAATACCTCCCACATCTCCTCCTTTTGAGGACCCCGTTTTAAAATCACATTTTTCTTACTTGGATCGATTAAAGCCGAAGGAAATGGAATTGGAACCTCTCCCACTTCCTTGCTTTTATCATTTAAAAGTTCATTTTGACCCGAATCATTTTTTGAAAACGTGGATGGTTTAGGGGGTTGAATGGGTGAAGATTGTTCATCTTCACTTTCTAACCCTGTCACATCCTCTACCACACCTTCAACTAATTCTGGTGCAGTAGTGATTTTAAACTCCTTACCACTTCTTAAAACACTTACCTAATTAATCGGCACACTGCGAGAAGTAGTATGAGTAGGGTTCACCTTGGTGTCACTCGGAAGTTGACCTTTGTTCTTCTTCAAGTTGGATACCTCGGTTGCAAGTTGGCCCATTTGAGTTGTTAATGATTGAATGGCCTTGTCACGAACTTCATCCTTTTGTATACGAGCTTCATCCAACTGATTCCTCTTCTGCATCTCTTATTGCATCATCTTTAGCATATCCATCACTTCATTCCCACTTGATGAACTTTGGCCCGAAGACCCACCTTGATTACAACCCATTCCTTGAAGTTGACCTTGACTTCCTAGATTGAAGTATTGTTGACGAGGGATAAAGGGGGTTTGAGAAGTCCCTTGGAAATTCGGATTGAGTTGAGTTGCTTGATTTCCATATCTAAAATTTGGATGATTTCTCAACCTGGGGTGGTAAGTGTTTAAATTCATGTTGAAATTCCGATTAACACCCCCCTGACCTTGAAGTGCATTTACCTCTTCAACTTGTGCTTGCCCTACCGTACACTTATCAGCCCCATGACCCAACTCATTACAATTTGTACAAAAATCAATTCTTTGATTAGTAGTTTGTACCCCCACATCTTCCACAGCATGAACTTGCGGTCTTCCAACTGCCGGTCTTACTTTTCTTGCAGTTTCAGCCTTTCTCTTCGATGTGACCGACATTTGTTCCAAGAATGCCCAATCATCTTGTTCATAATTGGTGCCGAAAGTACCATTTGTGATTGACATCAAATCCCTTTAATCTTCCGCATTCAACCCTTCATGAAAAGCATTCAACAACTCCCAAAGAGCTATATCATGATGAGGACAATTCTTGATCATGATGTTGAACCTCTCGAATGCTTCATGAAACATTTCATCCAATTGTTGTTGGAAAGACCTCAAACTTCGTCTCGCATCATTAGTCTTTTGGGTCGTATAAAACTCTTCCAAAAACCTTTGTTGCATTTCGGCCCAAGTGTAAATCGATGCGGATGGCAATGTGTAAAACCATCTCTTCGCCTTATCCTCCAACGAAAATTGAAATAAAACCAATTTCACCTCATCCGGTGAGAAACCTTGACCTCCAATCGTGTTGCAAATAGAGTCATATGCCTCCAAATGAAAATAGGGTTCTTCCGTTGCGAGACCCTTGTACTTTGGTAAACTTTGGAGTGATTGGTTCTCACCTAAAACATTCTTCCATTTTGTTTTTGAGGAATAACCACCGGAGATGGGTTATTGGTGATGACCGGTCGAAAATGAGCTTCAATCCCCCTAACCATTTCCCTTGCATGTCTTCTTGGTAGCCCCAATGGTACTCTTGGTTGGCCCCTTTGCCGGTAAACGGGCCTTTGTTGCATATTTTGTTGAAATTGCAGTTGAGGATTTGATTGTTGAAATTGAGGTTGTTGATAATGTGGTTGTTGTGGAACTTGTTGCAATGGTTATGGTTGTTGTACTTGATTGACATTCGGGCCACCCCTTGTTGCACTTGTTGTTGCGGTTGAAGTTCGGGTCCATACCCAAACTGCCCTTACACCCTCAATTGATTCCCATCAACTCCACTTGCATATCCTTCTTCAAATTCTTCATACTCTTCATTGCCATCACCATACAGTGGCCCACCAATTAAATACAGGCCCGATCTCTGACCCGATGAAGTATGGGTTATAGGTGGGTCTTGAGGAAACGTGTATGGTTGTTGATAAAGTGGATTTTGTTGAGATTGGAAGGATGATTATTGTGGTGAGTTTGATGATTGTCCTTGAATAGGCATGAAATTTGTCAAGGATGGAAGATTAACTGGTGGCTGAAAACTAAACGCAGTTGAAGTCAGTACACTTGTAGAGATTGTAGTAGTAATGGGCTTAGTGGATGATGGGTTTTCAGCTTTGATGAGTGGCGGCATTGGCGGTAATATTTTGTTCCGAAGCCATGATTGTGGTGTCAGTTGTTCGACCTTGTGTGCTTGGTGATCCAATAATCTTGTTTTCCCTTTGTAGAATCCGGTTCTGACAAAAAGTCCTCTCGATTTCAGGATCAAACGCTAACGGTGATGAAGACCGAGAGCGTCGTGTATGCATAAACCTGTAAATACCTGCACACTAGCACAACCCGCATAAAACTGACAATAACAATTTAAACAAAAACTACAAAAATAAAACACGTTGCACACTACTCCCCCGCAACGGCGCCAAAATTTGACACGAAGTCGAAGACTCGCGCAAAAATAAACCAATTACAACTAATTAGATAACGGTAAGTGGGTGTCGAACACGAGGAGTTTGTGGAATATATGTTAATAGAGTAGCTCAACAATTAGCTATTATAACTGTAAATGACGAAAAAATAATTCTCAAGTTGGTTTTGATTTGATTTTATAAACTAAATAAAGTAAACGAAGTTTGTAAACAATTGATTAAATGAGCATTCCTTTTGGAGTTCGGTTATTATGCAACTCTTTTGTTTTAAGTTCAATGGATAAATCATAATATCTTGATTTCGTGTAAGTGTAATTATTTGTGATTAATCAAGAACTAAGTACTCGGATTCCTAGAACGCGAGGTCGTTACTTGGTAATCAATCAATTTAATCTTAACCCTAATTTCTTCTACTAAATCTCGATTGTTAACAACACCAAGAACGTATAGAATGAAACTAGGTTAAACGATATGACATTACAAACAATCAAACAAAAAACGTGATTATATTAATCTAAACGATTCGATAATCAATCCAAGTGCAAGAACAATAAACAAAAAGAGTATTGCAATAACCTTATAACCAAGAGAAATACTAGAAGTTTTAGCCACACATAATTGAAATCATCATACCAAGTTTAATCCGAAGTAATCCAAGATTATGATGTTAATCTTCAATTAGAAATTCCCAAAATATTGTTTCAAGGCACCAAAATCACCCACACCAATTGTCTAGTTTGGAATATCATCCCAAGGATCTCAAAAGGCAATTATAACATAAAACTCGAGTTGTAACCGCCACCAGCGTCAGGGTCCACCGTAAGCTACGGTGACCACCTTAGCTTACGGTGGCTTTGAAAACTTCTACGCCAGCATCTCTCTGTTTACGGCAGCCTTGCTACGCTGGACCTCTACCGTAGCTTTTGGTGGCTACCGTAAGCTACGGTAGCCTCAGCACCAAAACTCTCTTGTTTGTTTGACTTGTTGACTGCTATCACCAATTCTCGAGTCCTTTGCTCCTCTCCATCATGGTTCACTTGAATCTCCTTTTCTCAGAACTTTTACCTACAAACACACAACATAGTGTAGTAATCCGAATCCGTGAAATTAAACATAATCGCACACTTTTTAACTAGAATTAATACACTTAAGGGTGGTTCTACAATCCACCCGTCAATTCTTGACGAGTATTTATAGCGTAAAGAGTATGATTCAGCCGCGATTTAGTAAGGTTTTTAATTTTAAATCATTTGTTGTCAAATAAGTTATCAATTTCTAAGTTTAGAGTGTCGGTTAACGCGTTCACGAGTCAAGGAGTGATTTTTTTGTGTCAATTACCTTATTCGGGCTGGATTTGACGGATTAAGGATGGTAAGAGATGAGGGAATAAGGATGGCGTCAGTGGTGAGGAGGAAGGGAGAAGGAGGGAAAATGGTTTGGATGATTTTTGCAAATAAGTCCTTAGACTTTGGGGTTAGGCACACAAGTAGGTAAAATGATTAGTTTAGGGGCTATTTATGCAATATCCACATAGTTAAATATTAATTTAATATAAAACTCACATAAATTAAGAATTAGATAAATAAATGGATTGATTAAATTCAAGATTTTATAGACAGAGAAAAATTCGTTCACAAACCGGGTCGGGTTTCGGGTTTTAAAAATAACGAATGTTACAATATTGATCACAGGTCCTTGATATCGACATCATCTTAGACCTTTGGACTGATTTAATTGATGTTTTGTATAGTTTAGTTAGGTTTTTAGACTTTTAGATGTTTTCAACTGTTTGAAATCTATCTAGTAGCTTGTATATTGATCTGTGTATTAAAAAATTGTACAGAAGTGCGATTCGCATATAGGAGAACCCAGGTCTTCAAGGAATTGAGATTTTGAACAAACTCAATTTGAATCTAATCGCAAAATTACGAGTCGGATCGCAAAATTTGAACTAAATCGCATATTTTATTTGAATCGAATCGCACGAATAATCTCAATCGAATCGCTTACAGAATTTTAAACGGATCATGGGACATTTGATTCGCATCGCATTTTCCATGCGATGAGATTGGATTGAAGGTTATGTGATGTGATGCGATGCGATTGAATCGAAGGTTATGCGATGTGGTTCTTTAGGAGTTAGCAAAAATTTCAAAATCTCTGTTTTTATAATTTTTTTTTCATTCTGTTTAGATTTTAATTTTGTTGTTTTATTTTTTTTTTCTAATATCAGTTCTAATGATTTGTTCGATGATGTTTTATAGCAACACAACATGTATTGTCCACTTGATCTAACCAAGAAGATAAAGCATAGAGTGTTTACCTCTATGATAACGGGACTTAGGGAGACACCTTTGATGCATGTTATGACTGCTATTCTAGAAATTCACACTTGCTGGATTGATGGGCTCTGGACAAATGTCAAAGCTTCCAAGGACTCTAACTCTATAGCTCGGAAGTAGCTGGAAGGAAATTGACCATCACTGAAGCAGATGTAAGAAGAGCTCTCAACATTAATGACGCAGAAGATCATTTTTCAAGAAAGTTAAAAGGGCAGAGTTGGAGAAATTTGTGAATGACACTAGATACGATACCCAGTGGAAGTCTCTGGAGAAGAGACATCTCCCGCCATATTAGTGATATTTATTCCACATAATAGTCTATTGCTTATCAGATTTAAAAGGCAGCTTTTATAGCTTAAGAACGGATTGAATTGGAGTGATGGCAGCCTTAACGAATCAAGTGCAGTTTAACTTTTCGAGGTTGATATTCTTATGCATGCACGCTAGTGCCTCTACAAACAGTACGTGGATCACGTATCCTCGGTTCGTGCAGATGTTGCTTGATGACTTGATGCCAAATGTGCTGAGCCCCGTGTATGAAGTAGAATATGATGCAAAGGGTAATGTGTTGCCTCCTCTGAAGCAGACAATGTTTGAAGCTATGTTGAACACTTTAAGTAGAGGACCAGTATAGAGGAGTGGATCCTGGAAAGAAGTTCGGTTTGTTTTCTGAGACTAAACAGGATGGTGATGACTCTTGTGATAATGAACAAAGTGGTGATGAGTTGGAATCTAAAGATGAAGAAACTGAGACTGATGTGGATGTGAGCAAGGTTGAGAAAAGGAAAAAGGAGAAGAAGAGGAAGGCTGTTGGAAGCCGTTACTGGTGGTTCTACACAAGGGGAGGAAGAAAAAAATAGAGCCAGAACGACCGTTTAAGCGCTTGAAGAAGGTCGGGGACTCCAAAAAGGCCTCTTCCTTGACAATCAAGCTTTCCACCTCCGAAACAAAAACCACCACCCCACCTCCACAAACCACCCAACCTGACCCATACCAAGCCTCCCCGTAAACCCTAAAACATGAACTGCCACACGTAAGGGAAAACAGACCAAAGTTCCTCGACCTAAACCAAAATCCAAACCCTCAAAGCTCATTCTACATGATTCACCCACAACCAGCCCCGAACTCTCTCCTACACAACAAGTTGCACCTATCCTAGGCTCTTCCTTACCTGACATAGGCATTCGCACAACATCTCCAGACCAACCCATATAAACCTCAACCTTCCATCAATTATTTTCCCCACAACTCACTACCTCAACCCTAGACCAACCCAATTTACCTGACCAACTGTTTACCTCCCCACTTAAATCACCAAACATCTTTACCTCACGCCTAAGGACCACAACCTTCTGGTCATCCACATTCACTTCCTCACCCTATACTTTTCCACTTACCATCCCATCACTTACCCAAGCCTTAACCCAAACCCACCCCATGCCTTTAGCCCTAACCACTTTATTTCCTACCCAAACCATAACCTTACCTTTACAAACAACTGCCCAACCTACCCAATCCTTCACTCCTCCCACAACCACAAAAAACCCCAATCCTAACCCCAACACCACTGTACGGTGGGAAATATAAAAAGGCTCCATTGTACACTGATCCTATCCTTGATAGAATTATTGCACTAGAGGAATCAAATGCTAAGCGGCCTGATTGAGAAAAAGTGTTGTTGGAATTTGTGAAAGATCAAAAGAAAATGGTAGTTGAGTTTGAGAAGGAGTAAGCCCCATTGGTTGAAAGGGTGAAGAGTTCAAAGGTAGTCAGACATGCTGATCAAGCCAACATTGCGAGGTATGAGAGCATGATTGTTAGTCTTCAATTATGAGTGGACAGTCTACAAAGTTTGTTGAATACTCAGCCAGTGTCACTTGCCTAACGGCATGATGATGCAATAAGAATGGAATCAAGACTCACTTTTCTTGAAAGTGACTTGCCCTCATCCTCTCACATTGAAACAATCTTGAGGAATTATTTGGAGAATGAGATCAATAGGTTGATGCTTTGGATTAAATGATTGGAGGCAAGGATTGCCTTTCTAAAGAGTGACCAAGGCTCTTCAAGAAATATTGGAACTCTCATTTCTGAAAACTCTAAACTCGGGTCTGAGATTGATCATTTGAAAGTGAAGATTGAAGAACAATGTTGTCAGAATGAGATTCATATCAAGATAAACGCAGACATAGCCAGCAAGTATCGTTCCGCCTCTGAAATTATGAAGATGACTTATCAAGATGTTGAGGATCTTAAGGCTCGATTGAGTGTAGTATTCAGAAGTTGGGCGAACTCTAAAGACAATGATGAAGCTAATAAAGGGAAGAAAGGATAGTCTGTCACGGCTGGTCCTGGTGTTGGTGCTAGCGGTGTTGATGCGGGAATTGGTACTACTGGTGATGTTGTCATGGTGGTTGGTACAGTTGTTAGTGATGGTGTTTACGTGATGATTACTAGCTCGGTAGATGTCCATGTAGTTACTTCAGGTGTTGGAGAAGCGGGTGATGATGCAGAAGATAGTGAGGATGATGACGAAGATGATGAAGAAGATGACGTGAGAGATAGTTTTGATGAAAAGTATGATGATGATGATGATCATGATGATTCTGATAGAGGAAATAATAATAATAGTGGAAATAAAAGTGGAGATGGTGTTGGTGGTGGCAGTGGTGCAGGTGATCAAACTGCTTAACACGATGATATGCCACGTCCCGATCCGTCCACTAACAATGCTGCCAAGAAAACAATGGACCGGGATGCAGATTTGGATGAAGTCTTCAGGTGTATTTTTAATGTTGATGAACATGCAGGTACTCAATCGCTGATCAAGGAAGCAAGGCATCTGGCTTGGATGATGATGTCAACTACTCTCCAAATCCTGATACACCTAAACATGAGACCAGAGATCTAGTTCCTGAGACTGATGCGGTTATCGCTCTTCCTTCTACAGATGCCTCTCAAGTTCTGAAACCCAGAAAGAAGGAGTTGCACTGTGTTTCTAGATGTGGTAGTGTCAGATGCATAAACAACCCATACCATGATGACTCTCCCATCCTATATTGTAAATGGCACGATGGCAGCAAAAAAATGGGCTATTAGACGTGCGAATGGAGACCTTACCTACCTACCTTACTCAGAGATGCATTGATTGCCTCAACTAGACATGAATTACTTTTGAAGAATTGTGGGTAGGGGTGTTTGTGAAGAGAAACTAGAGGGTTGTTTAAGCGGTTTCTGAGTAAGGAATGGAAGAAAGACTACCTCAATTTCAAGCGTAATAAGGGGAGATGTTATTTGCATCCAACTGAAGTCGATCCGGTCACCAGCAAGAGAATAAGTGTAAGACCCCGAATCCTAGGAATCCTACAGTTGTTAATCATAAAAGAAACTTATAAAAATTTAAAACCAAGGAAATTTTCATTTTATTAAAAACCGATTCAGAGTAAATAAGAGCGGACTAATAAGTTCCAAGATTCCCAAAACTTAACAAAATTTTTAAACTCAAGGCAACCTATTTCATTTTAAAGACTAGTCAGAGTATAAAATCAGCGAAAACTCACAAGCACTAAAACAAGTTCCCAAAAACCGGGAAATATGCCCAAAACCAAATTTAAATGCATTAAATAATAACTTAAAAATAAACAGTCTTCATTATTAATTTTTCCCAACTAGCTATGCCTTCAACCGACCGAGTAGTCTCAAGCATATCTAAGCGGTAAGCATCCTCCTCTTAACCTGAAACTCACACTAACATACACATAAAGTTAGCTTGAGCTGAGTGAGTTCAAGTTTTCATTGAGCAACATTCATTAGGCAATTTAGTTCCGAAGGTATAAAATGTAGGAGAAAATCATAAGTAAATAGATATATAACTTTCCTTGGTCCAATCATAAATAAATAAAATAATAAATAACTCTTCTTGATCAAATCATAAGTAAATAAAATAATAAATATCTTTTCTTGATCAAACAGCAACACGGGCCTCCTCACCCCGAGTTTTCCCCAAGTAATATATTTGACCCGGTCGCGGTTTAAAAAAACCAAAATCACGCAACGCAAGCCTCTTCACCCCAGGTCTTCCCCAAGTAATATTTTTGACTCGGTCACGGTTTAACATACCTAAACACGTGATATGGGCCTCCTCACCCCGGGTCTTCCCCAAGTAATATATTTGAACCGACCATGGTTTAGTAGAACGGCGGGTCTCCTCACCCCAGGTCTTCCCCAAGTAATATATTTAACCCGCCGGGACATAAACATGCAACACGGGCCTCCTCACCCTAGGTCTTCCCCAAGTAATATATTTGACACGGTCATAGTTTACTAGCAAATACACATTCACTTACATACTTACAAACATCTAATTCAAACATTCAACCAAACCATATCATCACATTCAATCCATAAATAATGGATAATCTAGGAATTAATACTAGGCCTAATATCAACCTCTAGCGTAGACCACAAGTAATATGTATAACCGTAAGGAATATACGACCATAACGAGTCTAAAATATCCTCACGCATAGAATATTATTCACACATAGTTTCATAAATCCACAAGTACGAATAAGGCTATGTAATACCATCCAAATAGATTAAACGAGTAAAATCGGGTAAAATTGTAATAGGGTGTGTATGCTAGCCCAAAATGTAAAAAGATTAAAAAGGGGCATTATGAACTCACCTGACACGAGTCACGCAAATACCAATGAATTAGAGAACCTCAAAGCCAATCCACAAATCACAAGCCTGTCGGATTGTACACAAAGATTACTAACTAAACCGTACCGACTCGTTTATCCTACGAGGCGTCCTAACATGATTTAATGGACCTAAAGCCCCAACCATACTAGTACCATTTACATCAGCCCCCGAGGCCATGTATTTACCAAAACCACCCTTAGTTAATTCCGGGGACAAAGGATTTCCAAACCACACCCGAAAGTTGTTAATTTTATCGAATACGCGCGTTAACGGGTTGTTTATGTACTTAGCAACCAACTCAGCCCCGTGTGGGCCAAATTTAGTAAAATCACAGCCAACAAGTCCACACGACGCTACGCGAGTTGGATGGGTTGGTAATTCGCAAGCACGATGCACAAACTACCAATAAACGCGAATTCACGTTGTACCGACCCGTTTGAGTAACCGACAACCAATTCAGGCCCATTAACATAAAAATTTAGTTTTTCACAGCCCGAATAACATACTGAGGCTACACAATCTGAATTGGTTGTTAATTCCCACAAACAACGCGCTAAACGCAACAATCAACAAACAAGACAAATGAAATCCTAGTTTTTCAATCTATTGACAATTGATCAATCAAACGAGCTTCGTAGCCCATGATACTAAGGTAAAACACATATGACATACCTAGGAAGATGACGGAGCAAAACCTCACTTCAAACAGCCCCGACAATGTAACACCCCGGCTTTAAGCGGAATACGCCCGAGTGTAACATACAGATCACTCATAAGCTCGTAACGCTATTAAAGCGACAATAATTATATATTTCATTTCATAGCATAGCAAGTACACAAAATGTTCATAAGAGTAAAAGGAACAATAAACACTTCATCAAATCACAAATAAGTTCTTTATTTAATTAACCTAAGGTATACTAATGATCTTCATCCTTAGCACTTCATCGTATCAACCTGCAGCACGTTTAAAATAATATATTTTGTCAACAACACATGTTGGTGAGTTTTCATAAGTTTTTGCGTATACATATATATATATATATATATATATATATATAAAACTCGCGATTCAACAATCGTCATGCAATAAATATTCAAGCGTAAAATGAATGAAATCAAATAGTGTCGTCCTCCCGTTTATTTAGCTGAAGCCGTTTAAGTCGAGGAAATGAGAACCACCTTACGTAAACAACCGAAGTCGTAACGTTAGACGGCGCGGGTATGTCCGGTCGGACCCTCCCACTATGTGTATGCATTTTCGTTTGCGTAACTTCCACCGATAAAACAATAAACACGTTGCAAGTAAGTTCACGTATAATCATAAACAATATGCACGAATAATATTAACATGTACGATATAAGTGAATCGGTTTGTAAACAATCACATAACTAACGAAAGATAAAACTTGTGACGTGCTACCCCCAAAATATTATAAAAGCGTTAAAAAGGGGTTATGAAAAACTCACCTTTGAAATATATGATAAACAAACGAAACCCGAAAGCAACTGAAAGTGCGTTTGAAGAACTTGAAGCAACCGAAAATCTCGAACTATAAATAAAATAAATGCGAAAATTTAAAAGACTAGTTTATTGGGATTAACAGAGTTAATTATTTGTTGGGAAAAAGTATTATTTCATTATTTTAAGTCATGGATTATTTTAATATTATTCAAAGTCTTAATGGTGTTAACGAATTTTAGGCTAACGGAATAAAGTTTAACGAGTTATGGGTAAATAAATTAAGGTTGTCGAGTTAACGTTAACGAATTGTAATAAAAACTAATTAATTTAATGCCATGTTGTTATAAGCTAACGGATTTAAGTTTAACAAACTTCAAGTTCAACAACTTAAGATTTTCTACTTAATTTTTAGCGCATTAAAACTAATAAATTAAAGTAATGGTGGAATAACTAATTTTTAACGGATCTTTAGCGGGTTTTCACAAAAAGAATTAGCTGGTTTTTGGATGAAAATTGTAAAACTAATTTATAATAATTTATTTAATTTACAAAAAGATTTTTTTTATTATATTTTAATAATTTTTAATCGGTTTTATTAATTTATTTGATTATTAACACATAAGAAAAACATTGTTAAAATAAAAGAAATTTAATATGCACTGACCCGGGTACTAATTTATAATAATTTATTTAATTTACAAAAAGATTTTTTTTATTATATTTTAATAATTTTTAATCGGTTTTATTAATTTATTTGATTATTAACACATAAGAAAAACATTGTTAAAATAAAAGAAATTTAATATGCATTGACCCGGGTTCGAACCCGAGTCTGATGCATTACAGTGTCCAGACTAAACCACTAGACCAGATTAATGATTTGTTTTATGATAGGAATGAAAAATATATAAAGTAATACCCATGTTCATCTCCTTAGATATAAACCCTAGAATTACAAATCAAGAAAAATCTATTCTAGTTTCGTTAAAATTAAGTTGGGGTTTTCGTTTGTCACTGAAAACAAACAGAAAAACATAAAAAAAATACCCGGAATCGTTCTTGACTGAAGGTGAATGAAAGCTCGCCGGAAAGTAACTTTTGACGAACAAATACGGATTTTTAGAGAGCTTATTAGTTTACAAAGATGATTGGGATGCGTTTAGATGGAGGTCTAGGCTCTATTTATACTATTAATTGAAGCGTTTTGTGTTTAAATGAGCGTTAATGGATTTTAATATCATTATGGCGGTTCTTGGAGTTTTGCGGAATCAATCCACGGGTTCTCATCCGTTATAATGCGTTTTAAACGGGATTAGAGGCTACCGGATTTCCTTAGCGCGTCGCCGGAAAAACGCATGTGCAGGGGGTGGTGGCTGGTCGGTTTCATTTTAATATTATAATTTTAAAATATTTACACTATAGGTCCCTGTAGTTTAAAACTATTTTTAAAATAAAAATTAAAGTTAAAATTACTAAATGAACCTTGATCTTTGAATTATATATAGAAGTAATGATAAGTTATGATCTTGGATATTTTTTGTATTACCCTGAAAGTTTACAAATCGATTAAACTTAATAAAGCGTCAAGCGTCAGAGTTTCGTTTATTGAACCAAAATAAAAGAAAATAAACAAACGATCGTAACTCATCATGAATACAACATTAACGATGAATAATGAACAATAATACGTGTAAACAATAAATCGGAATGATTTAACGAATTCTATAAAAAGCGACGAATGCAAAACACATTAAACGAAACTTGAAATATATACATACATATATATATCTTTATAAACAAAGTCGAAAATTTAGAATGGGTTGGATTTTCGGGTTTGAAAAGTAACAAATGTTACAGACAAGAACACAATTGAACATCCAACGGTTAAGCCTAAAACGAACATATCAATCAATAACGGGTATAACATGCAGATTTTAGCATCCAAAGATGTATTTTATTACATAGGAAAACCATAGAAATAAATTATGAAATTTTTACCAGAGTTTAATAAATGTCTTAGGCTTATAAATATATTTTTATTTTATTTTTCTAGTGCACATAAAAATCATAAAAATTCCTCCAACACAGAAAGATACGTGTAGCTATTTCAGTGCGCAACAAAATGGTTTTATTTTTATAAAAATCATTACCCGACCAGATTAAACGATTTCAATTGGGTTTAGTTCCTAACTCAAAATATTAACTTCCAGAAGTGAAACCAACAAATTCGGACTTGTTGAAAAAGAGTTATGATGTCAGGAAGACAGACCAGAATCCGTCATCCCGCATCAGTTTTGACACTTGATCTTATAAAATCATAAAAACATTCAAATCTCGTTCGAAAATTACATATTATACCTTTCTGGAAACTAGACTCAAAGTAGAACATTATAGAAACAAAAATCAATCAAAAAAAATAAATTTCATTGAGTTTCAAACCGAGTAATAAACGAGTATGAATCTGTCAGAAATTGTTATAATCAAAACTCAACCCTAACGTGTTCAATAAAGGGTTTAATGTTGAAAAAGAGTTGTAGCAATTTAGTTCCGACCTGAAATTGAACTTTTGGAAGCTGGGTGATGGCTGGTTGCACGCAAAACAAGAAAGGGGAGGGGTGTAGAGGCGCCGATCGGACCAGAAGTGGGAAGGAGTTAGGGTTTTTTGTGATATAACATAAATGTTACATTCTGACCCTCCTAATTGTGAATTTGAGACAACTTGAACCACAAACTACTTATATGGACTTTTACGAATTACCAGGAAGCCTATCGACTTGGAAAATTTAATCCCGATTAACATGCAAACTCATATAGGCACATAAGCCAATTAACTAAAATTTTCCGGGCGTTACAATGAGAGCATGGAGATACAAGATGCCTAAAGAAGGGCTGGAGATCTATCATGGAGAACCATTCACGCCCGACATGCTCTATGACTTCATTGACCGGGTATTTGAAAATAGCACCGCGGAGGTCATCATTCACTATGATACCATGCATACGCTCCGCTTCTTTGACGAGCATGAGCTGGCGGGTCTTAGAAAGGAAGATATGTTAAAACTGTATAAATCTTTTTTAGCCACAGTCGAAGATGTTCGAAGGGATAACACCGACGTGATAGTTGAGAAGTTCAACAAGCTCGTTCATTATCTTGTTGACAATCAACTATTCGACTATGACTCCTACTTTGAGTATGAGATGGATTGAAGACGGAAGCAGCAAATAATACTAATGACTAGAGGGAGATTGTTGGGACCATTTATGTAATTTAGTCTTTTGTATTATTTTGTTTTGTTCACGATGTATTAAACTAGACTGCATCTCTTTTCTACTTTCCCTACATTATGTGATGTAAACTAGACAGTATTAAACTAGACTGCATCTCTTTTCTACAAAGAGATGCATCTCTTTTCAAAGTGAATATCAACTACACGATGTATGAGACTGTATTGAACCCAAGACAACGGTTATATGTAACATCCCGAAATTTCCAAGTAATATTAATTATGTTACTTAATAATAGAGAGAAAGTTTACCCGGGTTATCAGGAAATAAATAATAGAATAGGAGTTGGTATGGGTCGGGCTAGTGTTAGGTAATGGATGTGGGTTGTGGACTTGGATTAATTAGGATGGGTTAAATGAGAATGGGCCTTAGGTCCATGGGATCTCAGGGATATAAATACCCTAACACCCCAAAATATCTTCATTCTATCTTTATCCAAGCACACTCCACACACACATACACTAACTTCGCCGGAACCGGGCCGAGCCAAGGGAAGAATCGGACTGATCCGAGAGTGAGAGAGGGCCACTAGTTGCGTTAACAAGTTAAAGGAGATCCAAACATGCCCAAAAAGGTATGATTCTTGATCTTTGAAGTTTAAAGATCCAAGCTTTTTAGTGTATAAACGATCAAAAAAAATGGTCGGGTAGCGTAGTGGGTGATATTGAACCATAGCAAGGGTGTTAAAATCGCTCGAAATGCCGATCAGAAACTAAAACAGCGGCTGCCTGGGCAACTTCGCCTTCATCTGGGCAACTTCGCCTTCAAAGTGACGAACTTCGCCTGCAAGCTAAGTTCGCCTGATGAACTTCGCCTGCAAGCTAAGTTCGCCTGATGGCAACTTCGCTGTAAAGTTAAGTTCGCCTAACTGGTAACTTCGCCTGAGGCCAAGTTCGCCTGATGACAACTTCGCCTGAAGCCAAGTTCGCCTGATGGCAACTTCGCTGTAAAGCTAAGTTCGCCTAGCAGGTAACTTCGCCTAAAGCTAAGTTCGCCTAAGGTTAACTTCGCCTAAAGTCAAGTTCGATTAGAAAATAAATTAAAAACCTAATGAAAAATGTGTTAAGACAGTTAATGTAAATAAAATTTTTCCAAGCTGACCTGGCAGCTCGACCCCAGCCAGGGGCTCTGCCCCTTGGACCCTGCTAGGGGCTGCCGCCCCTAGACCCCGCTGCCAGGGGCGCTGCCCCCAGACCCCCGTTCGTTGTGGGTAGTAGTTAAGACTGGAAAGATGATATGAGTAGTGATAGTTGTTTGATACGTGTACTTGTTATACAGTCAGCCGTGCACAACTGAAGAAAGGGATTACGATTAACGGTGAACGTAACCGTGTTCAGGTGAGTTTCTAGCCCCATTCCTTGTTATGTTTTTCGGGGCTGTGTGCATACTCGATGTGTTATTAATACATTTATCCTAAGTGATAAGTGTATGTCATATGTGATATGTGTGATAGATATGAATGATTGTTTGTCGGTACGCGAACGATCTTCGGATATTGCGCGTACTGTCAGGTTAAAAATAAAGGTACGAATATTATATATCGAAGATGTATGAATATTTCAAATGAATACTTGTCGGGGCGAACGATCTTCGGATATTGCACGTAACGACAAGGGGTATGGTTGTTAAATGAATGAGGTAAAGAATGCCTAGAGTGTTCTTATGTTATAATGTAAGTATGTGTATATAGGTACACGAATGGCATGTGAGTTCTACGTTCGACATAGTAAGTTAGGATGGCAAATCCCTCTAGCTTCTGTCGGACATAGACTCGGCTGGTAATGGCGTAGTTAAGGACTGCGAGCCTTATACGTGAAGTAGATGATATATGTAAACGTAGATAAGGACTGCGAACCTTATACGTAATGTAAATAGGCGTCAGCATAGGAAAGGACTGTGAACCTTTACGTGCTGATTTTGTAGCATAGGGGAGGACTGCGAACCTCGTACGTGCTATGAATTAGGTTGCAACATAGGGAAGGACTGCGAACCTTGTACGTGTTGTGAATGTATTTCAGCATAGGAAAGGACTGTGAACCGTATACGTGCTGATTTTGTAGCATAGGGGAGGACTGCGAACCTCGTACGTGCTATGAATTAGGTTGCAACATAGGGAAGGACTTCGAACCTTGTACGTGTTGTGGATGTACTATGGTATAGGGAAGGACCGTGATCCTTGTACGTACCATAAATGGTGAACATAGGTAAGGACTGCGAACCTTGTACGTGTTCACAACCTTGAGTACAGGTATAGACGGTGAGCTATGAACGTACTCTCAGTAGACTGAGGTTAGTGATTGTAGATATGTATGTATGTATGGTAGCAAGTATGTATGTAGAACAGAAGGATAACTAGTGAAGTATGGATATGTATCTACCGATATGTATGTATGTATATGTATTGTATGGCGTTCGATTAATTAGAACTCACTCAGCGTAGCTGACTTTTAGTATGCACGCAGGTGAGCTGATTATAGAGTTAGCATGAGGATGACACACGCATGGATTGAACGGCTGGCATCTGAAGATAGAAGTAAAGATGTTTTAAATATAAAGTTTTGTGTTATGGTATCAAAGAAAGGATTTAATGTTTTGTAACAAATGATTGATGTTTTATATTCCGCGAAAAGTTTTAATAAACTCTGATTTGAAGAACTGTGTTTATGAGTAAATCCGACGCTAAAGTAGGGTCACCGGGTTCGGGGCCTTACATTATACACAAAAGTCCGTTGAACTTTGGGACCTACACTACCTTAGGTTTAGATACACATTCTCCATCACTCTACTTGAATTGTTAGAAGATTTGGATTAATATTATTTGTCTACTCTTTATCTTTTTTTTACTTGTAAATATTCTACCTTTATTAATATTATTATTAGTTATAATTGTGTCAATTTGTGTATAATATTTATATATGCTTTTAGATAGTTGTTAGTGATTGTTGCATTATAAATGAATAAACAATACTAGATATGATACTTGTGAGTCCAGTTGACTAAAGTCAAACACAAACAATGTCAATGTGTTTATATATTTTATTATTTGGTCATACACAGCATAATTATTCAACATAAATAAACAATATTTCTAACACTAACAAAACTAGTACAACGGTACCAAGGATTTAGTACAACAAGAATTTCTAAACAAAAATAGTCTTTGGAATTTCACGCGGGTTTGTGTTTATTTACATGATTTCACCATGCTTATTAGCATTCATCTATGACACCAAAGATAAATTAACGATATGTTTCCGATGAACAATCTGACATTATATATCAGTACTTACATGACGATATGAATCTCCAAATTTGAATAACACTTTGGTATCTCATGTAGCGTTTATCAACACGCTTACACCAATGCATACCTTAGTTGGATATGATTCTCCAACATTTAACATTTAAGGATCCCGTGTACGCGTTTATCAACATGATTACACCAATATATCTCGTTTAGCATTCCAAAGGCCACATGGTCATCAGTCTTAGTGGGTGCTGGGCTAAGCTTAAGCAATTTCGAAAGCTTAGCCAAATAACCCCTAAAGTCAAGCCCTCGGACACCATTGAAAGCATAAAAATCCAAATCTACTAGAGATCTAGGAGAATGTGGTAGGCCACACATTGGATACACTCATACAATGTGTATAGCCTTCCATTTCTCATTGCCTGGAATCGAAATAAAAATCAAAACAAACAAGTGGTCGTTCAAAAGGTATTATATTTTCGAGACCACCAATTCCAACAAAGGTTCAACAACCTATAGTGAGGTGGCTTTGGAAGAGAACATAGCAAAATGTTATACATAATTTAGTGGAGGAAGGATTTCGGAGGAAGAAATATTGGAGAATTTTTAAAGTGGCCGGGTTGATTGGAGGAGTGCATTAGCAAGTTGAAATTTTCAAAGTGATCGATCTTTTATTTATTGATATGATTTTGTTATGGTTGCACCTAATTCATTTAATAGATACTAATTCTTATTAGTTGACAGATAGACCGCATACCTTAATAAAAGCCATTTATTATAGATGTGTTTCTTTTTTTATTTTAAATCACACATCTATTTCAACTTATAAATGTGCAACTATTTTACACTTATAAAACGGTTTACATTATAACCGATGCAAAACTAATATTAATCATAATTTTAATTATTATAAAAAGAAAAGGTTTAGTATTTATAACGCTTTAGTATTATAGCCATTGTTATAAGCAAAACGTTTTAAGTTTTTATAATGTGTCTTTATAGAAATGTTACAAAAAATGAATATATTAATGGAATCTAACGTGAAGATGTTAACCTTTTTAAAATAATGGTTAAAATCTGTTGTTAAAGGTTTTGTCTACAACATTGCTAGTTTGCTACTTATTTACAATGGGTTGGGATAATTTTTCAAAATAAAACAAGGCTCTGCATAGTAATCAACGGTTGACCTCACACCGTCGTAAATCATTTTATAGACCGGTGTTAATAGACGTTTTTGTAGTAGTGTCCAAATTTTGTTATTTGTAGGAGACTATAATTCCCTCTTTCTCTTTGGTACCATTCTTATTACTCTTTGAAATTCAAAGAATAAATTATCTCCTCCCTCTCCTCCCCCCCCCCCCTTCTCTCTCTCTCTCTCTCTTCTCCATCTTGATTTTTCTTATTATTAATATTCATTTATTTTGACAAACATTAAGGTAATCGAGTTCTTGTGTAACGCTAGTGGTATTATCTTTAAGGTTTCTTTTATTCTTATTCATATTCTTTATTTACATGGTTGCAAGCCATCATATATTAATGTCAAAGATCCTACATAATCTATACACCATTGTGTGTGTTTTGGAGGACACAAAGAACTAAAGGTTGGAAGATGATCTTCAATGGTCACACTTTAACAAAGTTCTAACATTCCTTGTAAATTTATATGTTGATTTGATTTTCTTTGATACAATAATCATAAGGGTTTGATGATACAACTTCTTTATATGATGTATACGTCACCCCATCAATGTCTTATAATTTATTTCTATCAAAATCCATTTCAAAATGTCAAGGACATTACTAATTGTAATGATTCAGAATTGACAGAATTCTTGGCCAACATACGTTGAGCCACAACTTTGTCATAACAAATTGAAATGGTTCAAGACAAAATCCTATAACTATATCATTGAGTTGTGGTTCTAATTATACTTTATTTTAATTTTAATTCATTTTAGTAACTCCATAGTGGTCAAATTAAAATTAATGTGCAACTCTATATCCTTTTGGAAGAGTGGCTGTTTTAGCCAATCTAGGTTCCAAACCTGACCAAACTTTCTAAATGAAAGGTGTTCCTAACGAACATAGTTTTTTTGAGTTTATTTATAATTTTTAGGAATTGTTTCATATTTTTTAACAATTTATCTATTCTATGATAGCAAGTTGTCCAATTCTGTGTTCATCTTTTCTCTTTCTTCAAGTACAAGTTGTTATATCATCATACCGTTAGAATACCTAGTTAATTATTCGTCAAACACAAACTTAAACTAGCCTTGTTACTTTTATTTAGGGCTTACATGTTAGGACATTCACACGCTTAACCAATATCTTAATCTTTCAACCACCAAATTCAAGGTGAGTTTACATACCTCATTTTCATCTTTCATATTTTGGGGGTAGCATGTATACCATATCAAGTTTTGTTAATGTTTTTTCCTCATCTATTTCAAATAAAATTCAACCTCATGTATGTGTGTGATTATTGCATTCTCAATGACTATGCTCTATGTGTCTATGCGTTTATTTTGAACTGTTGGTCTAGCCTCATCCATACTCATCTAGTATGATCATACACTTGCTCGAGTACATTGATTTTGTATTAATAGGAACCGGTCCATATCTATTTAACTTTCACATATTCATTAGATTTGTAATACTCATCATTTACTTAAGAATTGTGATTATATATATATATATAAACCAAAACTTTTGTATTCTCACGAACATTCGTAGACAAAACTCTATTTTTATACATGCTACAGGTTCATGTATTTGATGTAATCAAGATCGAAAACATTTAGTTTGGCCTTATGATATTTACTCAAAAGAATTATGTATGATTTGTATTTGGCTAAATTATTTGTAACTGTGTACTTTATTTTAACTTAAAGAATTAAATAATTATTGTTACTTTAATTAGTGTCTTTTGAGGAACCACGAAAATCATCATGATTCATGCACAGAAGGATCTACACTTTGATATGATCGCTATTGAACAATTAGGGTTTCAGTGTGTGTTTGTGTGTGTATTGAGGGAATAACTGTACAGAGTAATGAGGCAAAGGTTAAACAAATAAAAAAATTGATAAATATAATAAGTTTATATGGGTATATATACAGACGACGACTCATTCGCTAAAGATGCTTAGCGAATGCGTCACATTTGCTACACCATTCGCTAGGCATCCTCCCTAGCGAATGGCCTAACATAATAACATCTCATACGCTAACATCCCATAGCGTATGAGGTTCCAAAACTATTTGTTCATTCATTAACATCCATAGGGAATGAACTTACATTAATATCAAATATGGTCCTTTTACATTTATCTTATTACAAAAATGCTATTCAAAGAACGAGACGACAATAGATGTATCGACAAACTCCCCCTCGTCTCGAGCTTTGTCGGTCTTCACATCTTAAAACGGTTGGTATTCTAGTCAGCACAGCTATGAATCCCTAATGCATGAAATACACGAACCACTAGTTGGAAATGCATAGCCTGCTTGTTATCTTTATTGTGCGCCCATCTGATCTGATCTGATTATGAAATAAAACATCATTGTCAGACTCAGATAGGTTGACCAACCACACTGTATCTAAAATTCGAAGAAACTTTATCTTTTCGCCAGACCCTGGTACAATCACAGCTTCGCTCGTCTTGTCATCATAATACCATCGATTGAATTCCTTATAAATGCTTGGTGGCATCACCTTTTACGAAACTTTCTTCAGAATGCACGGCGGGTTTACCTTTAAGACTAGCTTTCTCCACCATGTACAAGGATTAATCTCGTGAACATATTTTCATTTAGGAACCTAGGGTTTAAAGAACTTGAAAACGTGATGAACTTCATGAGCCAAATTCTGATAGAACCAATAAATTAACTTGTTTATGTCTCGGTTCATAAACGGTCTGAAAGCCAATGTACGTACGTCTAAACGAGGAATGGAGAGAATGTCAGTAAAATGATTGAAGTAATAAATTCCATTCTCCCACTTGACAATACATACTTCATATCAGGCTCGTACATCCATGAAACAATGACGCCCTTCACCGTCTTAATTTGAAACACACGATTACTTTTAGTATTTGTAAATAGTTATGAGAAAAGGTATTCACTCTAGGTTTAGGTAATGTGATATTCAACTAATCGCAGTTTCAACTGACTCGATTGCGCGGCAATTACTAGACCTATTAGTTTGATTGTGATGACAAACGATACCCTAACCGAATTGTTGACACAATTGAAGTCCGTCTACCCAATTACCAGTCTATGTTATAAAAATAAATTAGGTTGCAATGACTAGAGATTATTAGTTCAATGACACAAGAGTTAAACCTGAGTGTTAACGAACACAACCAAGCAAGTAAAAATACAAACTGTTTAAACAATCAAAGGATAAACCGAAGAAGATCATATAATAATACTTAATCAAATTCTTAAATGTGAAGCACAATTAATCTGGTCATAAGTTGTTTTACACAAAACCCTAGCCTAGAATGAACACAAGAGTTTAACCTAGCATCGGCATAATAATCAATTCGCTTATCTGATTGATGGATGAACTCATGTGAAGATTTGATGAACCGGAAGCTTCGGTATGATGGAAAATCGTCTTAGAGTTCTTCAGCAGCTCCTGGAACAAGTCATCTCTCAATAAGAGGCTCAAAAATGATTATATAATAAGTTAGGTTTATTTTCGTTTTTTATGGCGATTCGCGTCGCGCGAACCAGTAACGGGCCTGTCCTTCGCGTCACACGAAGGATAAAATAATCTGGGTCAGAATTGGCTTGGTTTGCATAGCGCGAACCAACATCTTCAAATTCCTTCGTGTCGCACGAAGGACAAACTTGGTAGAAAAAAATCTTGTTTTTCTTTATTTCTGCATCGCCAACATTTTCAAATTCCTTCGCGTCGCGCGAAGGACAAACATGGCAAAAAAATATTGTTTTTCTTTATTTCTACATCTGGAAGTGTGCCAATCTATTTCCGCCCTTCTAGGCCTTCATTCCAAGTTCGTAAATCACTCCAATAAGCATCCATAGCATCCAATGCCCTGAAACACATACACACGCTTGAAGTACCAATGTTCACTCTATTATTTAACTAAATCTAACCAGTTAATTTAATATTTTACATAAATTTTACCCAACCAACAGCAATGAATTGTTGAAACTGAATAAGAGTAATTGCATAGCTCTAGTAGTCCATCCTTCAATCCGGTGAAAAACTGGATAAATGTTGAAAATTCAGCGTGAAATCCTTACAACTTGTTACTATATTTCACTCATTTTACATGATTTTAGCCAAATTAACAACCATTAAATGCCATAAACTTGGCAACCTAAAGCATAATCATTCAATCACGTAAAACTACACTTTTATACTTTGATCAGAACCCATTCTAGTTACAAGCAAATTTAAGTCCTAACTAACGAGTGAAACAAAAAAATATTTAATCATGTATAGTAGTTGTGTCAAGAACTACTTACCTCATGCTTTGTTACATCATAAATTCCAACTCTTTTGATCGATTCTTCATGATTCATGTGTCGCCTTGTCCCTCAATCATCGATTTAAAATCCTATGACAACCATCATTTACAAACATGCATTCGAGTTAATTCTTTTTGGGTCGATATTTATAAACATTGAATGGACTCTAAATCATTTAGGCTCATTTCAAGAATAATCATATCCAACATTCAATATAATTATCATATAAATATATCTTTGACCAGTTAGATCAGTTATAAACGTGTCTCATGTTTTGCCCGATTTCCCCAATTTAGGTTAACTATTCTTCTTTAAGGCATTTTATCAAACACCTAGCGTGCAACAAACTTGTCTAACTTGATTAACATCATTCAAACTAACAATATTCCATCAAATTCATAACATGCAACATGCATGATCTTTGATTCACTCATTTAATGTATCGTCACTATAAACATGATTAATAAGCTTTCTTACTAAAATAAATTACCAAAACCCGAGTCACATGTTCAGAACCATGAACGTTACGAAACCTAACTAACGATTTAATATATCAAAACTTGGAGGATTACTTACCATAAGCCCTAAATTTGAGCAAAGATAGAAGAATCAAGGCTTTAGTCTTTCAATTTCCCAATTACCTTCGCGAAATCGATCCTCCCTCCCATTCAATCGATGGTTCTAGTCACCGAACAGGGGCGCTAATGGTCAGAATAGAACTGGAGAGATGTTAATGTAATAGCATGATGATCAGCACACGTTAATGTCTACAAACACTATCTTTTTTGAAGCCTACCAAAGTTGTTTATACAAACAGAACTATATATACATATATATATATACATATATACATATATATATATATATATTATGCATAGACATAAATGCACTAAAGCCATACCCAAACCCTAAAGGTAAAAAAAAACATACAACGAGGGTAGGGATTAAAATCATGCAGAAATCGTACCTTTTATGGAGTCAAATGGGCTGAAATAGACCTAGCGTTGAAGGGGATGTAATCGACCTGCTTGTTTGCATCGACCTTCTATAGTGTGCGTTCTAAGGGGCGGACAAAGACAACAAAGGGGATGTAATGTCGGGAAGGTGGGAAGGGTAAGATGCAGGGTAATTAGGTCTTATCTCTCATTCAACGATGCTTTGAAACTGAATGAGTAAGATGCCCATTTAGCTTTCAGAGCTAGCCTCTTATTGAATCAAACACTTCAAGTCTGAGTGAATTGTTACACCCTAACCTAAGGCGGAAATGCCGGGGCGTGATCCGATTGCTCACAGCTCGAAGATACTATCATGAATATAAATGACAATATCTAATTAATTATTTTATTTAAAGAATACACACAATAACCAATTATAACAAAATATTCCAAATAAATAAATATGATCCAAACAAGCTTAAACAATGATTCTCTTTGTTAAATCTTAAGGTCTTATCTAAGTGTCCAAACTTCAATCTTCAATACAAGCAACCTGCATATGTGTAGAAAACAGAGTTTGTCAACATAAAGTTGAGTGAGATTATCACCAGTTTTGCATGTCAATATAAATAAGCATAACGTAGTAAATGTGGTAAATGAATCAAACCATAAACAAGTAAGTAATACCGTAGCCAAGCGAATAGGGCGTTGGTAAATAATATGAGAACCCAATACATGGGAGTATGTTGGACCCCTCTGAATTATACGAATGAATGAATGATTAATACAAGTAAGCATGTAACACGTAGATTTGATTAAGTCACAAACAACTACACGTTTGCTATTGTTTGATATATATATATATATATATATATATATATTATGAAATACGAATAATACGCATATGTCCCTAAAACATTTAGAAAACTTGATAAAATAGGGGAATGATAAACTCACCTTAGATTAAAGACAAGGGAATATAAATACGAATAAACGAGTTAACGAATAAGAAATTCGCCCACTACGCATCAAACAAGATTAACAATCAGAACCTGAAACTTTGAGATATGATATCATAAGTAAAAACAAACTTGTTACCGCTAGAATCAATCCAAACGGACGTTTAGAACTCAAGTTATGTTATATTTAAGATTTAAGCAAGCTAGTACAGACCAGAATCCGAACGGCGAGTCGGGTTTTGATCAGTAGCCTTGAAATTTCTTTATGAGAATAAAAGTCTTCTGGACCGAACATTGAATCCGACCAGAAGTATGAGAAAACGTAAAGTCAAACTTGTTGATTGTTTTGACCTTTAACGAGTTTTAAACGAATTGACTAGTCAACACCCTTCAATCTCAGAAATCTATTGAAGGTTATTGACTAGAAATGTTTGTAAATAGAAACTCAGTTTACAACTTACCCGGAAAGTGAAAGAATAAGGAGATATGACGAGTCAATGGTCCACACGCATACAAAGTCAAACGGTTTATGAACGTTTCTTCAATAAAATAGCAAAATCGAAGAGGTATTATGATGGACAGAGGGTAGGACAGCTGGAGTAGCTTCTCTAGGGTTAGTGTAAAGTTTTGTGGCAGGGAATTATGAGTGTTTATATAGGAATTGCAAAAACGAACCATATTTGGTTAGTTTGCTCGTTTAAGTAACTAAATATGATATTAATGACCAAATCAATGAAATAAGCCAGAAATTTTGTCCTTGATTGTTAAGTAGTGTATATGGACTTGTAATTTGGTAAATATCCTTTTTTTGGACCTTAATTCAATCGATTTAAGCCTAAAATAAGCTATTTATATGCCAAAAACGAACTAGGAAAGAAGATCGGATGATGAATCTGTGCAGATCACCCAAGATGCCGCGCGATGGTGGTGGTATAGCCGGCCATTCGACGCTCTGGTCCCCTGGGGGTGGAGTTTCCAGTTTTGACTGTTTTAGTCCTTGTAGTTTGATAATTGGATAATTAATGAATCTTTTAGGCATAAATTAAGAATTGAACATTATTTAAAGTATGAAGGGTCTAAAGTAAACATATGAAAACTTAAATACTTATAAGAATTTGATTCTTATTAATAATAACGATTTAAAATATTCCCGGGTCGGGTTAAACGCAAACGAATACGGGTTTAGAAAATTCTAAATGTTACAATCTCCCCTACTTTAGGGAATTTCGTCTCGAAATTACGGAAAACCAAAACATCATCGTTTTGAAAATAATTTAAACTTTTAAAGTAAATATCATAACATAGAACTTCTAATAACCGAAGCAACGCTTCAAATGACAATCCGATAAGGGCACTTATATATAGGATGTACCAGCGGCGTATCCACCATGTCCTTATCATCTTAACATTTGTACCGTTACTCAAACTACTTTAGGTTCTAGATCATGACACACAATTGTACGTAATATGATTTCCAAGCGAGAATTTGGATAATTATGTTCGCGACCATAATTATTATTATCGTCGGATGGTCCGCATAATCCATTCCATCATGTGGGTTATAAAACATTAGAAACCATCATTTTGAAAGAAAGCAATTGTTTTGATGAAATTTAAATATAATTCAAAAGATATTTAATAAATGTTCGAGTTGTATTGATAAAACTGTGTAAGTTCTAACACATCTTTTGCTTAAAAAGAAAATTTTAATAGGTCTACCTTGATGAAAGGAACTTTATTCAAGAGATTAATTACGCAAAAGTTTAATTTATAACAAATCTTAAAATAGTTAATAACATGTGGAATCTTTAAAGATCGAAATTATTAGATTAAAATTTTTAAAATTGAGAGTATAAGTTAAAACATAGTTAACGAAAATTTTGATGAGTCGAGTTTGGTTAATTTGAGAACTTATGAGATTAAAGAGAAGTTAATATAAAGTTATAGCTTTTCAAGTTGTGATTTTGAGATGTGTTTAATTCGATTTTATAATAAAATATTATAATAATTAGTAAATGATAATACTAATGAAAATGCAAAAATGTACGTATTCAAATAAATCGTTAATAGATTAAACTGGGAAGTGGATATTCCCGAATCACCGAGATAGTCCTTTTACAATTAAATCTTTAAAATTATATAAAGTATAAAGCATGTATTTGAAGATGTTAAATTAGATTAAATTGGGAATTCGTGGATTTTTCCTTTTTCACAAAATCGTTATAAATATTAAAAAATAAGTAAATTTAGTTATCGATGATTTATAATGAAAATTCAAGTAAATAACAAATTTTAAATTAGTTGGGATTCCAAATAAGATGTGAAATAATATAATAAAATAAGATAAACGCGATGCTAGAAATGCATGAACCACCATGACTATTCTAACAACTACGAATTTATCATTAAAACCTTCAAAATTTTCAAGGTGTATCAAAATCAAAGTGGGGAGTTGAAATATTTATAAACCACTGTTTAATTTTAACTAAATAATGAAACTAAATCACTAAATGGATTTCCATGGAGATTTAATCAAAGAGTCAATTTAATGATAAAAGTTAAATTAATTAATGGAAGATTTTTAATTTAAAAATAGAAATTAATTTTAGCAGGTGAAAATTTTAGTTTAATAGCAATAAAATTTACAATAATTGAATTTAAATAATAAAGATTTATAAAATGGAAAGTAAGTTGTGAAAACTAACATGAGGTTGAGGAAAGACAAGTAGTAATAAAATATTTTATAGTTAAAATTAAGGGTATGGATTTAAGTTCACTTGGTAGTTTACAGTTTGAAGAAATAAATGAGAGTAGATAATTAAAAAGGATATAAGTTAGTATAAGATTTCTCGTTCAAGGTATGTTGGTTTTATTGAGGTTGGCGGTTGTTTTGTTAACGGAATACAGCAGCAAACTCCTTGTCGATTCTAGTAGTCGAACGGAAATCACGAGAAGTAGGTGAACGACATTGCATACGATGATTGATTCTTAGGAAAGACATTATATGAGAACCAAAGATGAAACTTTATAAGATGATGGGTAAGTTGTGGGCATGAGTCGATGTGAGATAATAAGGAAGCGTATTTAAATAAAATTGTGCAAGTGATGACTCGAGGACGAGTCAGGATTTAAAATAATGTGTATAAGTTTGAGGCATTTAATTAAATAAATTATGTTTATAAAATTATCCAAAAGTAAAAATGTTAATGGTTTGGGCTTTCCATGGGCTTCCCAGGGTAGCTTGAGATCCCAAGTAAAACAACAAAACATATTCAAAAGAGTTGACCTCCCATGAGCTTTTCATGGCAATTTGAATGGCCCAACTAAAGAAGCAACATAAGGTTTGTGAAGTAGGCCTCCCATAAGCGTTCCATGGCAATTTATTGGGCCAATTAAAATAGCGAGTAATAAACAATTGAGTTGGTCAGTCCATGAGCGTTACATGGCATTTAGCTGACCCAACTAATTAATGAATTATCAAATCAATGGAGTTGGCACCATGAGCGTTACATGGCATTTAATCGACCCAACTAAATATCGAATCAACGAATCAAATATGAGTAGTTGGTGTATCTCAGGAATCACCCAGAACGATACGTTCCAACCAAAAATCAAATTGAAAACGGGTTGAGAAATGGATAGTTGGAGTGCCTATGGATTTACATGGATTTTTCACCCAACTAGGCATTTAAAATAATTAAAAGACACAATTTAGAAGTTTTTCCCGAATTTAGCCATGAATCTCCGTGAATTCGGTTTTTAAAAGAAGTGCAACCATTTAATCGGTTACGTTTGATCACTTAAGGTTCGTTCGTATGACATCTTGTTCTGCTTTGGCATAGAGACTCGAGTACTGTGGTCAGGTTATCCTCCAGGTAAGGAATAATGTCTTACCTTGGGTTCTTGGAACCGTTTTGCCAAGGCCCAACTCACAGTTCTCTTGCCCCCTACGGCTGCTAACCGAAACATGCCCTACTTCCATGCCCTAAGGAGAAGGAGTAAAAACAAAATATGGGAATTCTTAAGGAATTTCCCAAAATAAAATATAATCTACCAAAATAAAAGAGTTAGAAAAATATTTTGAATGTGAGGCATAGCCTCGGAATTTGTGTGTGCGTGCAATAAATGAATAAGATAAGATACAATAAAATAATTAATCTAATTAAGCTGTAAACAATTAAATAGCACATAAGGCAGTTCAGATAAGCATGTATAGGGTTCCTAAAATATGGCTAGAACAATTTCTAATGACCTATCTTATAACCTTCGGCTCTGATACCAATCTGTCACACCCCAACCTAAGGCGGAAATACCGGGGAGTGAACCGATTGCTCACAGCTCGAAGATACTATCATGAATATAAATGGCAATATCTAATTAATTATTTTATTCAAAGAATACACACAATAACCAATTATAACAAAATATTCCAAATAAATAAATATGATCCAAACAAGCTTAAACAATGATTCTCTTTGTTAAATCTTAAGGTCTTGTCTAAGTGCCAAACTTCAATTTTCATTACAAGCAACATGCATATGTGTAGAAAATAGAGTTTGTCAACATAAAATTGAGTGGGATTATCACCAGTTTTGCATGTCAATAGAAATAAGCATAACGTATTAAATGTGGTAAATGAATCAAACCATAAACAAGTACGTAATACCGTTGCCAAGCGAATCGGGCGTTGTTAAATAATATGAGATCCCAATACATAGGAGTATGTTGGACCCCTCTGTGACATTTCGTGTTTTCGTTTTTCTTTCAATTGTAAACGTTACCCGACCCGGTTCGTGTTCGGGTGAGTTATCAATAAAATATTTCTTTTAGTTAATTATTTCTTACATATAGTTATTGTTAAACTATCAACGAATAGCAAAAACAACCCCTAAACTTACTTCTAACCTACTTTGCATCCACAACCAAAATTCAAGGACTAAATTGCAAAAATTATTCAAATCCTTTTTCTCCTTTCCCTTCTCTTCTCGTCGCCATATCCCCCCCCCCCCACACACACACACCTTTCTTGAACCTTAATTCTCGGACATAATCAAGAAATTGATCTCCCCAAATCGTCTATTAACAAAAACGCATCACACCGACACCCTAAATTAGGAATATGATAACCAATTGACAGCTATTGACCAAAATTGAATCCGCGGTTGACCTAGGCTCTAAATCGCTATATAAACGCAACGAAAACAAAATTAATTGTGCATACACATCCTTCATAGCATCACGAAAATAAACTGTAACCCAATTGCATATTACATAGCCGTTAATACCCTTAACGGAGTCAAGAGCAGCCGCGACCCAACTATTGGCCGTTAATCCTCATCCTGCAACCATAAACAGTAATTGAAGCATGCTTATAATTCGGTTTTGATCCATTAACAATAACCCTAACTTAATTCGAACAAACAACAAACGAATCATCCGATTTAAATTTCTAGGATTTGTAATTGAAACTGGTAATAGTTTGTGTCTGTTTATATATTTTCAGATCTACTATTTCTCACAAACTAACACACCAGCACGATGGCTGGTTTGTGAAGGGTAAAGCACTGGAACTGGTCCAGGCGCGGGTTCGAACCCCCTGGACCCGGTTTTTCATATTTATGCTATTTTTGCTTAAATCTTGGTTTTATTTTTATTATAATCATAATATAATATAAACAAGTTTTTTTTAACGAAACCGAACCTTGGAAGTATTATTTAGGCCATGACTTTTGCGTCATATTGTTCCTATCTCTTAGTATATATATATTATATAATATTCTTATATATATACACTTACATACACATAAAACAAATATTATTTAATTTATTTATTCATATTTATTTATTTGTGCGTTTATTTATAGTAATAAACCGATCTACTTTAAAGGTACGAATAAATTCTACGATGTTTATATATATATATATATATACACACATATATATATATATTCATTTATATATATATGTTTATTTATTTATTTATTTTTAATAATTAATGTTTCATTTAAATATAATGTTTAATATCGGTTATTATTTATTTAACATCTAGTTACTTGAAAATATGAGCATGGTTAAAATATACCACTTATATTAATTACTAAATAATAATACTAACTCTAATAATAAAAATA
>NW_027496766.1:0-184325 GCF_021521415.1 Bidens hawaiensis
CGTGGGATGAGAGGATTAAACGTGATTTGTTAGACCCAAACATTTCCAAGGACATGGTTGAGGATAGGAATTTATGGAGAAGTCAAATTAAAGATAAGGATTTTTAGGGGGATAGGAATTCCTTAGGGCTTCTATTTATCTTATTTTGGTCACATATATAGTATTAGTATTATTATTATTATTATTATTATTATTATTCTTCCCATATGTATAGTATTAGTATATTCTTTCCATATATTATTATTATTATTATTGTTGTTGTTGTTGTTGTTATTATTATTATTATTATTATTATTATACTGTTGAACTTTGATTTCCTTTGTATTGCTTCATACATATTACTTTAAAGCTGAGGGTCTCTCTGGAAGCCACCTCTCTCTCCCTTTGGATAGAGGTACGGTGTGCCTACATCCTACCCTCCCCAGACCCTACCTATAGCTTGGTATTGGTGGGACTTCAATGGGTATGACTGATTGATTGATATAAGGGGGGGGGGGGGAGGGGTGGTGGATGTGATGAAATTTCTCATCACACACCCCACCCAATCAAATGGTGCCAGATCACCAACCCCAAATCCATCACATGTGATGGATTTTTACTAGGGGTGGTGGTGTGGTGTGATGGAATTTTTTTAATAAATATTAAAAAATAAAAATAAAACAATATTACATTAAATAAAAAATAAAACAAGATTACATTAAATAACGACAACTAAATTAAAAAAACCGACAAAAAAAAACACCCTACGGCCCTTCCAACCCCACTTGTCGCATATCTCGCGTTTGCGTTGAAGTAGGATCGATTTAAGGGGTTCCTCAAGATGATCGTGCGGTTGTAGGATGAAAGTTAGATCGACGTTTTTTTGGTTTTCATTCAAATGGTTGATATACGTCTCCTCACGTTTCATTTTTAAAATATGAGCCTCTTTCTTTCGCTCATTCATCTTGACCATTTCCGCCATCTTAGCCGACTTGTATTCGGCGAAGTTTTCGGCCATCGCTTCCTTTGCAAGTCTTGACGGTTCCCCACTTTTCTTGCGATTCGGCCGTGTGGGTGTGGGTATGTCTTCGTCGGGATTGTCTTCGGGTTCCTCGTTCAAGTTCATGTTCGGCATGTTGCATGACAAGCCGCCGGTAGACATTGTGTAGTCCCCGGACTCGGAAGTTTTTGATATTTTTGAAGAAGATCCTTTCTTCCTTGGAGCCGTTGGTCCGTTCAAATCGACCAAGGGAATCGGTTCCCACTTCGCGTGACGTCTCGCAATCTCCACGTTTCCAAGTGGGGAAAATCCCTACATTTGTAAACTCAGACATATTCGGCCAAAGCGTTCTTTATGATAGTCTCCTCGCTCGCTCCGCTTTGTGGAGTTCGGGACTACAAAATATTTAGAAAATATATATATATCAAATAAAAATAAAGTACTAGATTATAAAATAAATAAACTAAAATAGTTACCTCTTGGTTGTAACAAGCATTAAATTTTGACATTTTTCGATTCAAATCTCCCCACTTGCTATTCATTGGATCCTTGTTTCGTTCGGTTGCGCCGGGAAGTTGCGAGAAATGTTCTTTAATACGTTTCCACAGCGCTTCTTTTCTTTGTTGGTTTGAGTGTTTTTTTGATTCGGAGAAATGTAAATAACCCTTGGTCAAGGCGACCTCCTCATCGGCCAACCAACGCCGAGCACCTCTTTGATGCGGCTCCTCATCCGCGGATTCATCTTCATCCAAAGTTTGCACTTCGTGACGAAAATCACTTGCAAATTGATGTATAACCTCGTTATTGTCTAGGGGATCGACGGACATTTGAGACGGTTGAGACGGTTGAGATCCAAACATTTGAAAAGCATTATTTGGATAATTTTGGGTAGAAAAAGGTGGAATAAAAGGTTGGTTTTGATACGATTGGTTTTGGGACGGTTGATAATAACGTTGTTGTTGGGAAGGTTGTTCTTGGTTTTGGGACGGTGAAAAGGTTGTGGATAATAAGGTTGTTGTTGGGAAGGTTGGTTTGTGTCGGGTTCATCTTGTAAGCGAAATCTCGTCGGTTCGCCTAGATTTTGTCGAACCTTTGGTCGGGTTTGGGTTTTCTTTGAACCAGACCCACGTTTCTTAGAACCCTCCATTTGATATGTTTAAAATGGTGTGTGTAGTAGAAGATTTTGAGTTGGATTTGTGTATGTTTTGAAGATATATTGTAGTTATTTTTATAGGTAAAATATGTTTTTTTTTAATTTCCAAAGCCCAACGGTCCTCCTCATCCCCAACGGTCATACCCAACCCCAACGGCTCTCTTCATTGATTTTCACCCCATCACATACATGCGTGATGGCCATCACGCAATACTCCTCCCTCAAGCGTCACAAAGCGCCGACGGCTGTGTGGGGTGAACCCATCACGCGCGCAGTGCCCCGGGTGACTTAATGGAAACAATATCATGATCAATATACACCTTAGTTTCTATCTACAATCTCTTGTATCTAACATTTAAAACCTTTTATTTCACATTGTTGGAAAAAATAAATTTAAAAAATAAGGTAAAAGAAAAGAAAAAATAGTACAAGTTCTCAATAATGATTGATGTAGTTCGAAAATTCCATATGATTCATCGTGGTCAAGACGCATGGAAAAAATCGCCCCTTCCATCATTGAACTCAAATCCTTAATTTATATCGTCAATCTACAACCTCAAATCAATCACACAAATCCTATATTCATCAAATCCTGTTTCTAACTACTAAATTTAGTTACCTTGTTTCTAAAACATACACAACTCCCATAAAAACATCATCCACATTTTTCCTCCATTTCCCAGGTAAGGTAATTTATCTCTGTTGGTGAAGAAACACTAATGAACCCCGGGCAGATTACGGATAATCTGGGGGTTAAATAGATGTTTCCCACGAGGGGTTAGATCCGGCAAAGATGGTTCTTCTGATAACCTGCAAAACAGACACCGTGAGCTCGTCACTGAGAAGGGGGGGTACCTCCTTGTGACCACCCTCCGGCGTGAGAATCAGACTAGATTGCTCTTGAATATAAGTGTATATTAAGAGATTGCTAGAGCAGATATCAGGTATAAGATGTAAGATACAAGATAAGATGAGATGATCATACCATTTGGGGTATTTATAGCCGAAGGTAGGTTTCCAAGAGGGTATAGCCGGCTGAATAGTATTCCTGTTCTACCAACTGTAGCCTACGCACGTGCCATGCTGGTAGTTGGTGGGTAGGCAGCGGCTGACAGTGACCAGGCCTGCTGTGTACTATTCCTTTTCCACCAACTGCAGGCTATGCACGTGGTATGACAGGAGTTGGTGAGTAGGCAGCGGCTAATAGTGACATACAGTACAAGAGCATGCTGCTCGCCATACTGTTGTCAATGAGCTGTCGTATCTCTGATCAGATCTTTTGCCCATACCTCGTCAGGTACAGTACAAAATATCCTCCAGTATCGTACGGACTGGCTCATTTGGGCGGGAGCATTCCCCCTCCCGCCTTTGTGCGGGATTGTTCCCGGCTTTTGCTCATTCCTTCAGGTGACTACTGAATTATTTTGAGAGCTAAGTGCCTTGTGAGTGTAGCCTTGCTGAGCGGGTGGCCTTCCCTGATGGCTTGTATCCGCAGCTGCGGGAACAGGCGGAGTACGCCATTGGGAGGCATTTCCTGCGGGAACAGCTTGCGTACTGCGCGTAAGGACGTCACGTCTCTGAGCATGGTGGGTCCTGCGGATCCAGTTGGTTTCTGCGCAGACGTCTCTCTTCAAGGTGAGTCCTGCGGGTCCAACTGGGCTCTGCTGGGACCTACCTCTTCAAGTCCCCCAGTCCAATGTTCTTCTCATGAATGTTTAATAAGTGAGGTGAACTTTTGGACTTAAGCAAAGGGTTTTTGAAAAAGGTTTAGTTTTAAGGTTTTCCATGGGGATTCTTCCCGCGGAAGTCCTAATGTCACTTGCAGAAATTCCCGACTTTCCTGCTTGATCTTTGGGTATGATGCGGGTAGGTCTGTAACCTCCTCGCAAGTCGGGAACGTTGAGTCCCACTTGTGTGGATTCTCCATGAGGTTTTGGTAGTTTTGAATATAGTGATCAATTATGTTAAAACCACCAATTCCATCTTGGAGTTTCAAACAATATAGTTCTCGACGTTCCCGCTATGCGGGGATGTTATTCCCGTTTCCGCAAGAATGGCCCAGAAGATCCTTCTTGGTTTCAATTCCCTGCGGAGCGCTAGGTATGTGAAGGGTTTTGCCTTGACACTGTACCCGCACTCGTCTTACGGTTACTTTACTTCCAAGGTATTCCTGGCGTCAATTCCCTGCGGGTGCTAAGTTTGTGAAGGGTTTTGCCTTAACACTGTACCCGCACCCGTCTTATAGTTACTTGGTCGCCGAGGTATTCTTGGCTTCAATTCCCTGCAGGTGCTAAGTATGTGAAGGGTTTTGCCTAACACTGTACTCGCACCTGTCTTATAGTTACTTGGTTGCCAAGGTAAGGGGTATTTTCCCGCTTACTTTTGAATCTTTTTGAAATTTTGAAATTCGAAGAGTTGGTAAAAGGATAAGAACAGTCCAAACTGTTGAAACGTATTCCGACGGTTTCTTTTGACTGTGTCAGGACGTGCAGGAAGTTATGGCGACGTGACAGTACATGGTCATTCCAGACGCTTTTTCAGACGCGTGGGCGCGATTTTTCGGGCGCGTGGCCGCGAAGTTAATGGCACGCGTCTTTTCAACAGCTGTTGCCAGCTTGCACTTTGCCACGTGTCATAGTTTCATTGCACCTGCGATTTCTCTCTCTTCCGCATTAAATTCATCGCATTAATTGCGATGAGTATATAAAGGGGGAGAGGGTCTCTTGTAATTCACACTTTCACTCTTCTCTTCTTGTAAATGATTTCCGGCAAATACTTTCTGCCAAGCATTCTCCTGAAATCACTCTTCTTTACCTCAAAACCATGTCTTCTACTCACGATTTTGAAGCTGCTGCCGAAGAATCTGACGTGCACGTCGAGATCCCGACGTCTACGTCTGATAAAGACGATAAGAGCACTGCTGGCGAATGCCAGTGTGCTCTTCCGGCCGACCTCTATCGGTACGTCGTCCGGAAGTTCATGCTCGAGTCGTTCGAGCCTGAGTTTCCGGAGCCACACCAGACGGTGTACGATGCCCCCAAGGGCAAGATAGGGGTGTACGCTGCATTCTTCGTTTATGGGAATCTCAGGTTCCCATTGACGAAGTTTGTATACCGTGTCTTGGAGAGGCACGGCGTGCATCTGACGGAGGTACACCCGATGGCGATCGCCAAGATCCGCCACTTTGAGTGGGTGTGCCTCATTCTGGGCGTGGAGCCCCATGTTGACCGGTTGATGACCTTCTATTCTTGGAGGTGCATCCAGGGGTGGTACACCTTGGTCAATCGGATCAAGGGGTTGAAGATCTGCGCTACCGAGCGCAGTCTTCGGTCATGGAAGCGTGAGTTTTTTTATATCTCCGCTCGCGTCATCCCCCCTTGCGATGACCTTTAAGAATGGGAGAGCACTCCCCGCCCTTCACGCCCTCAACTACCAGGAGGCGGAGTGGTTCGCCAAGATCTCCCGGGTCCAGACTCCGGTATACCGCTTTGCGGAGTCTGGGATGGTGATGCTTGGGATGAGCCGGGTGTGGAAGGAGACGTCACAGGTTCCCATCGTCCTCGGATACGGTTTGAACTCTGTCCCTTACGGTATGCTCTGTCTTCTTTGTTTATATAGGTTTGTCTTCTAACTGTTTTTCTTTTATTTCAGAGGGGAACGACTTGCAGTTGCTCCTGCATCCGCGGGAGGCTGATAGTCCCGCTTGGATGGGTACTCGTGCTCTAGATGAGAACGAGTTGCCCATCCTTGAACAGACGGCGGATCGGTTCGTGGAGGTCTACCCGCCAGGCCACGAGATCCTGAGCGCCAGGCGGCCAGGTAAGGAGTTATTCAACCCTCGACCCCTCAATGCTGAAACCTCTGCTGGAATTCCTCTAATCTTGTGTTATGATGAGGAATCCGCAGATGGTCCTCCGTTGGTGCGGAAGAAGAAGGCTGCCGGCGGGAAGGGGAAGGCGAAGGTTGCCTCCACTGCCGATCCGGTGCCTCGGTCTGATTCAGAGACCGAGAGCGAGGAGGTGGTGGGGAACCCTGGTGGTGATAAGACCACTGCTCCGGAGGCTGAGACGACCGTCACCTCCGAGCAGCCCAGGACAACGACGGTGTGCGGCGTGAAGAGGCCGGCTCCATCGGGTTTGTCCCCGCCTGTTCGCACTTTTAGGCTCAAGAAAACCCGTAAGTACAAACTTCCTTTACTTTTTAACTTCATATCTTTCCGCCATTATACTTATATCTTCTTTGTGCAGGCGTGGATGCTACCGCATTCCAGGGTGGAGTGGGGAGGAGCACCTCCGGACCCATGACGGTAGGTTTGGTCAACCTACCTGAGGCGATGACCCAGGCGGCTGCGCCTGCTTCAGTTGTTGGTTCAGTTGCTCACCCAGTCGAGCCAACTGTTCCAACTGCGATGACATCTCCGCCGGCTGTCAGTTCCATATTTACTGAATCTGTTACTGAGCCGGCGGTGACTATTTCTGCGGGTACTTCCGCAGCGGCGACCACGGTTGTGAGTTCACCTCCGGTGAGTTCACCTCCGTTGGTTTCTACCGCGGCGGCCTCCATGCCTCCAACGTCGGCAGCTACAGCCGATCCTTCAGGTATGCTTGGGGCTTCTCGCCAACCTCTGCCTCCTTCCCATCTGCCTGACCTCTTGGATGGATTTCCCTTGGGTTCAGGTGATGGGTTTGGCGGCTATCGGCCTGTTGTCGACCCTACAGGTGCGTAGGGTTCTTTTGGCCTTTTTTTTTTTTTTTATATATCATCTTTTCCTAACTGCTTTTTGTTTTTTGCAGTGTCGGATTCCAATGAAGTGTATGTTCCACGCTGGAACATCCGCCGAGGAACAACCCTTCGCACGCCTGTGGAGTGCGTGGAGTGGGCTCGTCACGCAGCTCCCAGTGGTGCGTTGGGGGAAGCAATGGCTAGCTACCAGGAGGGTAGGCTAACCAATGAGCTGCGGATTCTCCTGGCCCGGATGCAGCCGAGCGTCGAGCTGCTTTGTCGTGAAAACGACAAGTTAAAAGCAGCTCGCATCCAAGAAGTAGCTCAGGCGCGGGCTGTCCGGGAGGAGAACAAGAGGCTTGCCGCAGTGGCTGCGGAAAAGGAGAAGGCCTTCAAGGCCCTCGAGGTTGAAGTTCAGGCCCGGCTCGAGGCCCGTTCCAAGGCTGCCCAAGCTGTTAACGAACAGCTTCGGCTGGCTAAGGAAACTGCACGGAACGCAACCGAGAGGGCCACCAAGGCTGAAGCTGTTGCTGAGCCTCTACGCCTCGAGAATGAGGAACTTAAAGCCAAACTAGAGGCGCTCCAACAGGCTCATGATGCCTTGGCGATGGAAGACGCCAAGAAGCTCCAAGAGATCTTGGACCAGAGGGGGGTGCTTGACCATACTGAGCGGAAGCTAAAGGGCGTTGAAGAGGCTGCGGCTAGAGAAGTGTTGCTTGCTAACCTCAACAAAAGTGAAGCCGAACGCGCCCGTAACCAAGCTCAAGCTGCCCTCCAGGAAGCTCTGGTTACCAAGGAATGGCTTCTTCGAGAAGCGTTGTCGCAGGTAAGCTTAGCTTCATAATGTCTTCACGCTTTTCTTTGTAAATAGAAAAGGTTTTGATACTTTTATATTTTTTTTGTAGGTTGTGCATCGAGTCTTCACGGACACATCATACGACGATGCCATGAGCGCAGCCCTCAACGCTTCTCATGAGGATGGGGAAAAGGCCGGCTTCCTGCTTGGTCTAGGGTTCATTGAGAAAGGCATCCCGCCTTCCAACTTCCCTTTATATGATGTTGATACTGAAGCTGTATATGACCAAGCAATGAATCAGTATGCCGCCTTCCCGCATCCGGTGGTGGAGAAGGTGAACGAAGTTGCTGCTGCTGATGATGGGCTAGCTGTCCTTAAAGCTTTCCTTGAACCGCCACGCTCTACTGATGGTGCTGGTCCAAGTGAAAGTGGTCCTGAAGCTTGATCCTGAAGATCCCTTCTCACTGTTAGGATAGGTTTAGCTTGTATAGATTTATATTCTTGTAGGCGGGTAGTTACCCGGCCATTCTTGTAATGAATATTATGAAATATAAATCTTTGTGCGTGTAAGACCGCTACTTTCACTGGATGACTTGCTTTATAAACGTTATATGACTTGCTCATGCATACTTTAGTTTAAATTAGCAATTTTCCAAGTGTTTAGAATAAGTTAACCTTTGAACGTGGTAGATAATAGGTTGAAGTTTTGCTTCCTCCTTCGTGATTGTGCGGGTAGGACCGTCACTTGCACTTAGTAGGATGGCTAAACTTTACCTATATCTGACCTGCGTGGAGGTTTTCCTCATCTTTTTGTTAGAAATTTTCTAAGTGTTTAGAATAAGTTAACCTTTGAACGTGGTAGATAATAGGTTGAAGCTTTGCTTCCTCCTTCGTGATTGTGCGGGTAGGACCGTCACTTGCACTTAGTAGGATGGCTAAACTTTACCTACATCTGACCTGCGTGGAGGTTTTCCTCATCCTTCTGTTAGAAATTTTCTAAGTATTTTGAATAAGTTAACCGTTCGACGCGCGGTTGTCAATAGGTTAGTTCGGTTTCCTTTATCATGATTTGTGCGGTTAGGACCGGCACTTTCATTTAGTGGGATGATCAAAGTTTACCTATGACTGACCTGCGTGAAGGTTTGCCGTTTTTTGGGTTTATGCGGGTTTTGCCGCCTTCCCCACGCAACGACTTTCCACGTAATTATGCGGTGAATACCGGCATATCAGTGTTGAATAAATTAACCGTTCGACGCGCGGTTGTGAATAGGTTAGTGTTCAGTTTCCTCTATCATGATTCGTGCGGATAGACCGGGACTTTCATTTAGTGGGATGACTGAACTTTACCTTTAACTGACCTGCGTGAAGGTTTGTCGTTTTTTGGGTTTATGCGGGTTTTGCCGCCTTCCCCACGCAACGGCTTTCTTTCACACTTATGTATGCGGTGAAGACCGGCATATCCGTGTGGAAAGTTCATAAGTATAAATGTAAAATCATCAGCGTCGATGTTCTAAGGAGAATCATTTCCATTAGAAGTGGTTCTGGGCCTTTACAAATTTGGAATTGATCTACATGCAAACTGTGTAATTGAGCTCCCTTCCATGTTGTTGGGATGGGAGTGCCATCGAGCCGATATGCACCTGGTTCGGGATCTCGTTGTTTACGCAGTATGTAGTCTCCAACATTGAAGCTGCAATTTTATTCGTGTTTTCCCCAACTGAGGTTCTACACGCATCAGCCTGCTCAGCGTTCGTTACGCCACGAGGTGTGCGAGCGTCCCATCTCTGACAAATGCTTCGACGATGTCCTTTACGTCTGTGCATTCTTCAGTGTTGTGGCCTTTTGTCCTGTAAAATTCACAGTATTTGCTCCGATCAGCATTGTGACGATGTCGGATTGTTGAAGCCTTTAGCCATGGGAGCTCCTCAGTGGCGAATATCTCGGTGACGCTTTTGGTGAGTGGCGTCCATCTGGAGTTCTGGTTCGACTGTACGTTATCCCTTCCACCTAACCGATGTTGCAAGCCGGATGAGGTGTCAAAGTTTACCCTTGACTGCCAAATGCCTAGCTTCCGCTTTTTGTTTAGTCGGGCGGTAAGGACGTTGTCTTCTCTTGTTTTCTGGGTGTAGAGGTTTGTGCTCTGGGGGAGATCTCTACCCAGTTGCTTCTCCATTTCCGCAAAGCGTTTAGCTGCTGTCATGATGGCATCCCATGTGGATGGCATGCCATCTTTACCCGTTAAGGTGCGGATGAGCTCTGGGTCGTTCGCGCCCTGGATAAAAGCAGTGCGAACAAGATCTTCGCTAATATTACCCAGACTTAGCTTCTTTGAGTTGAAGCGAGTGATGAAGTCTGGCAAAGATTCATCTTTCTCTCGAATGCATTTGAGGATTGTCCATTGCTCTTCGGTATACTTTCTTTGTTGGCTGAAGTGTTGGCTAAATTTTCTGCTGGAAGTCTTCCCAATCGTTGATGTGGTGGACCGGTAGACGATCGAACCACGCTCTAGCTGCCCCAACAAGCGTCATTTGGAACATGTAACACCACGTAGGTTCCGTCAAACTACTGACGGTTGCCCCCGCTATGAACCTGTTCAAATGATCGTCTGGATCAGATATACCATCGTAAGTGCCGATGTTGGACATCTGTTTGGCACTTTTCGGGACGATTGCTTCCGCAATGTCCCTTGCAAATTTGGACGTTCCCGCCTTTGCAGCAGTTGGTGTAAATGTTTTGGAGATGTCACGTGGGTTTCCACCCGCGTTTTTTGGTTTGAAGGTTTCTCCAAAACGCCTTCTCGGTTGGGAGTCCGTTTCCTTACGCTTCCCTTTCGTCCTATAACGAGGGTTTGCGTCACTATCGGATTCCTCCGAATCACCGTCCAAGTACTCTCCGAATTCCTCAGGCTGTTGGAGTGAACGTAAGCGTTCATCCAACTCAGCTTGGAATTCTTTTTGACGTGCTTCCGCCCACGCTTTAACTTCATCGAGTGTTTGGCGGGGGAGCCTCGTTCGTTGTCTCTCTAACTGGGTATCGGTGAATCCCAGTGGGCGATTATTTACTGCACTTGCCCCAGCTTGGGTAACTGGGGTAGTGTTCGTAAAATTTACTGCACTTGCCCCGGCTTGGGTAACCGGGGCAGTGTTCGTAAAAACTGTGTAGTCGCCGGTATTCCCCCCAGTAGCTGGGGTTGTGGTTACCGGAGTTTCTTTAACCATCTTTCCAGAAGTTTGAAAAAACTGAAAAGAAATGAAGTTCTAGCTTTTATGCACGGATGGCGCCAATGAAGAAACACTAATGAACCCCGGGCAGATTACGGATAATCTGGGGGTTAAATAGATGTTTCCCACGAGGGGTTAGATCCGGCAAAGATGGTTCTTCTGATAACCTGCAAAACAGACACCGTGAGCTCGTCACTGAGAAGGGGGGGGTACCTCCTTGTGACCACCCTCCGGCGTGAGAATCAGACTAGATTGCTCTTGAATATAAGTGTATATTAAGAGATTGCTAGAGCAGATATCAGGTATAAGATGTAAGATACAAGATAAGATGAGATGATCATACCATTTGGGGTATTTATAGCCGAAGGTAGGTTTCCAAGAGGGTATAGCCGGCTGAATAGTATTCCTGTTCTACCAACTGTGGCCTACACACGTGCCATGCTGGTAGTTGGTGGGTAGGCAGCGGCTGACAGTGACTAGGCCTGCTGTGTACTATTCCTTTTCCACCAACTGCAGGCTATGCACGTGGTATGACAGGAGTTGGTGAGTAGGCAGCGGCTAATAGTGACATACAGTACAAGAGCATGCTGCTCGCCATACTGTTGTCAATGAGCTGTCGTATCTCTGATCAGATCTTTTGCCCATACCTCGTCGGGTACAGTACAAAAGATCCTCCAGTATCGTACGGACTGGCTCATTTGGGCGGGAGTATTCCCCCTCCCGCCTTTGTGCGGGATTGTTCCCGGCTTTTGCTCATTCCTTCAGGTGACTACTGAATTATTTTGAGAGCTAAGTGCCTTGTGCGTGTAGCCTTGCTGCGCGGGTGGCCTTCCCTGATGGCTTGTATCCGCAGCTGCGGGAACAGGCGGAGTACGCCATTGGGAGGCATTTCCTGCGGGAACAGCTTGCGTACTGCGCGTAAGGACGTCACGTCTCTGAGCATGGTGGGTCCTGCGGATCCAGTTGGTTTCTGCGCAGACGTCTCTCTTCAAGGTGAGTCCTGCGGGTCCAACTGGGCTCTGCTGGGACCTACCTCTTCAGTTGGTTTAATCATTTACTATGCTTTTAAGGATCTATGAATTATGCTCATGATGGATGTTTTGTTCATGTTAATTTAATTCTTTTTTCAATTTGTATTTCCGTTTTTTATGTGTTTGGTTCGTAGAATTTGTTGGTACTGGATTCAATTCCATTTTTCAATGTGTTTGGTTGGCAATGCGTCCGGTGCCGGTTAATGCGTCTGGAACTGGCAATGCATATCGTTCTGGTTAACGCGTTAGGTGTTGGTTACGCATGGCCGGTCCTGATAATTTAAATATCATCACGTCTAACGAGTAATGATATATATAAAATGGTTTTTTAAAACAACAATATACGGCTGTTACAAGAACGGTGGCACCCTGGTGGCTGGCTTAGTCAACGGTGGCACCTGGTGGTCCATGGAAGTGGTGGTCACTTTTCTTTTCAGTGGTGGTGGTGGTCAGCTTGTCTTGTCGTGTTCCAGAGGGCAGTGGGTGGTGACTGCAAAGAAGGAAGGAGGATCGATGAGGCCACAAGGGATTATGATCGGCCATTGTTTCTTTTCCTTTTCTTTTTTTTTATTTCTTTTGTTTTAGTTTTTAATTTTAGTTTGTGTCAATAACTTAAACTTGATTAAATGGATTATAGATTAAAAAACAAAGAATATCTTGTTTGGGTCCAATTTTAATAAGATGATCAATATCCAATCATAATAAGGTTTATATTTTATATTTTTAATTATATATAGAAAACAAATTTTAAGAAAAGCACCATAAGTTTTTTTCTAGGTAGTTACAAACCAAACAGAAGATCTCAACACAAAAGACAAGTCTGATAAGCGAGGGAGCCAATTTGGCTTATAAACCCCACATCAGTTGTCCATAGGTTCAATTGTGATTACTTCATACATGTAATCAGTTTTACGTAAATTTTTGTTTGATTATACTTTTCACGTGATTAAAAATTTTAAACATATGGTGTAATTTGCCCTGCCCTAATGGTGATAGGAATTGAGGTTTTCCTTTTGTATTTAAATTTTTATGGTGTAATTTTAAATTTTTTGTAGATAGATGGTGGGCCCCTCATCTTCTGTTGCAGAACCTGTTTTAATGGATGATGAGGAAGGGCCTTTGTTAACTGCAGAGTGTCGGATTTGTCAGGAGGAAGATTCCGTTGATGATTTGGAGACACCCTGTGCTTGCAATGGCAGTGTTAAGGTGTTTAGTAGGTGTCGCTTTTGTCGGTTGTGGGTCGGTTATTTCGGTTTATAATTTTGTTGGTTGTGCAGTATGCTCACAGGAAGTGTGTTCAACATTGGTGCAACGAAAAGGGAGACATAACATGTGAGATATGCCATCAGGTATAATATATGATCAAATGTTTGAAACCGTCATTCTTATTTATCAGGCAAATTTTATGTGTGAGCGTGCAGGGGCATTGTTGTCTTTTTTTCTTTATATAGTTTGTTAGAGCTTGTTATTGGCCCTTTGAATAGGTCATGATGGATGCATTTTTTTGTATATCTTCAAAGAATATATTCAAATAGGTACACTATGACCAATAAAACAAAGCACCAAGAAACTACACAAACGGAAAAGACGATAATGCCCCTGCACACCAACGTATAAAATCTGTCGAATTTTTCTAAAGAATCATTGTTTGATATTTTAAATGATAACACCACCATTTGAGGGTTATTTGAACAAGAAATAACTCAAAAGCATCCTACTTTATGTATCTATTTGCTCCAGTTTATTATTTATGGATTCTTGGTGATATGTTAATTGCTATGCCATGCAGCCTTACCAACCGGGCTATGTTGCTCCTTCTCCCCGACCGTGCTTGGAAGACACCACCATAGACATTGGGTATATTTTCTTTAACCTCTTAAATTATTTGAATAAAAAATTTATATTACTATTTGTAATAATATTGTTTTTGTAACCCTAATGAGTAATAACCATATTCACATAGAAAACGGGTAAAGGAGGAGTGTTAGCTGGTCAATAGGGCTTGGCCCGTTTCGCCTCATAACTAAAAAATGATATGTTTCAACCCAAATTATTTTATCTCTTTACTACTAAACGAGCTTAACCGCTCAGGCATTAATCATGATTGGCTGACTAAAAGCTCAAATCGGGCCAAGCTTTAAGGAGTTTGGGCCTAAACATAAAACATAAACTCGCGTAATAAACAAACCCATGCTTGAACTCAAGCTTCATTTATCAAGCTCGAGCTGGCCTGCAAGCCTATTACTTATAGAATATTTATATAATATATTATACCTATATTGATATAGTAATTGCTATTATGTATAAAAGTATTATTTAAAAAAAAAAGCTAAATAATATGTATTATGTTATATATAAAAGTTATACATTAAATATGCCTAATTGCATATAAATATAAATATAAATATAAATGTATCTTGACTAATTAACAAATAATAATTGAACCACGTCCTAGTCGAGCTCAAGCTCTCGTAAATTAGACGAGCCAAGATCGAGTAGGCTTGTAAACGAACCAAACAAACAATCGACCACAATCAGGTAAACGGATGAGTCGTTAAGAAAATGAACATGTTCGTTCGTTAATAGTATAAACGAACGGTTTACGAAGGTCAAAAACAAACATAACTAAACATAGATGAACGAACATAAACGAGCATAACTCATTAAATTAGACTAACTTGTAACTGGTCTGAAAAAAATTAAATGAAATAAAAACTAAGGAACTTAAACAAACGTAAACTAACAAACGTAAATGAACATAATTGAACGAACGAGACGTGTTTTCTTTTCCGTTCATTTAACTACATGAACAAAAAGTTTTGCTCATATTTGTTCATTTAATAGATAAACTCTAGCTTAATCGAGCCTTACCTCGAGCCTAGTTGAGCTTGAGTTAGGCTCGTCTCGTTTACACCCCTTGGTTCAAAACATGAACGTGTTCAAATACAATGTACTTAGATTCTTATTTACTTAGTTGTTGTTTACATCGTTTGAATATATGTCTGTTTTCTTTAGGGGAGGATGGCAAATGTCAGCAGCTGACCGTCAATATTTGGAAGCTGTGTACGGTGCTTATAATGCAGCAAACGCCAGTGGAGCCGCCTTTTTCCGTTCAGCTGTTTTGATTGTACGCCCTCAAAATCACATATTCCTGTAATAATAAATAAATCAGTCTTTAATGATTTGGTATATAACTGGTTTTAGTGTATTAACAGTTGATGGCTCTTCTGCTGTTACGACAAGCATCATATGTACCCGATACTAGAGGAGACGGAGATGAGGATGCGTCTAAGTTCTTAACTGTAAGTGGGACACATGATTATGTAACTAGACTCATGTTTTAGCTAAAATGCTTGACTTGGTCAAAGATCTAAAACACTGTTTGGATTTCTTGTTAAACTGGACAAGCTAGGATTGAAATTGAAATCTTACTAGAAAGAGAAATGCTGCAATTTTAGGAAACGGAGTATTAACACTTAACCTTGAGAAGTTGCAATTTCGTAATTAAATGCGTGTTACAGGAAGTGCAAAAAAAGGAATAGTTGTCATTTTGTCAAAACAGAAATAACTTCTGTTACTTCATTTTTTTTGGATTATATTATAAAATCAAGCATAAAAAACGTTGATGCAGTACGTAGGGCTATATTTGAATATTTATATATTTATGCATAATTATATACATAAGTACGCACTAGTATATATCTATGCTGTGTAACTATAAACACGTTGTGTGTAATTATACAGGGACGTTGCATGCTTCACACGTTAAAAAGGCTTTTTTTTTAATTTATTTTATTTTGACAGCTTTTCTTGCTTCGGATAGCTGGATTTCTTTTTCCCTGTTACATAATGGTTTGGGCCGTCAGCATTTTGCAGCGTCGAAGGCAGAGACAGGTCCGTCTACCCTAGAAAATTTTCATATGTTGACACCAAAATCAATCTTTTTTATTTACCTTTTGTAAAAGATTGTATAAAGATTCATTTGTTTATTATTATATTTTATTTTTGTATAAAAACTTTGGTAAAAACCGAGTGTGCAGGAGGCGTTGGCGGCAGCGCAAATTGCATTTGTGTTGCAAGCAGGAGAAAGAAGAGGGCTACACTTGACGGCGGCTTCTTTGGGGCTGGCGCAAGCAACCGCACCAGCAGCTACGGCTCCACAAGATGAAAATGTTTGAATATGGTGGCGGAGGAAAAACTTTTTTTTTTTTCTGATTTTTGTTGAGGTGTGTTTTGTTCTGGTTGTTGATGGCATCAGATTTTATGTATATAATCCGATGTGGTAATGTGTATATAAAGCCATTCGACAACTGAGCATTCTTCAACTTTAACAAAGCAACTGTGTTTGCAAACATGTTTCACTGAAGTGGGTCATTTGAAAGTGTCTTAGACTAAGTTATCAACCACCCAATCCAACCCAACTTTTTAATAAAAAACTAATATCTCTATCTTTCATATTCATAACCCAACCTAACCCAATTTTTCACTTTTATTTGCAACCCAAGTAAAGCCAATTATTTTAATACATAATGCATATATATTAATTATGTTTTAATTTATTATATAAAATCTTTTAAAATTTAAAAAATCTATCAAGACTAATACTCCATAACTAGTCTCATGTAGAGGTGCACAAATCGGGTTTTTCTAATACCCGGGTTCGGGTATAAAACCGGTTTCCGGTATAATCGGGTATCGGAAAATCAGGTATTGAGAGAAATCGGGTAGGGTTTAGGTAGGGTATTGATGAGAAAAACTCAACCCTATCTACCCGGGTAGGGTATAATCGGGTTCGGGTATTGAAACCGTGTACGACTAGGTATTAATACCCAGTTTTGAATTTGTAAATTATTTATTCATTTTTAAACTTGTTTAAAATTTAAATTTGCTTTGTGATTTATAAAAATAATTAAACTATATTACAATTTACAAAAACCACAAATCCAACAAATTATTTACCAATTAATAATATGCATTTTAAAAAAACTTAAACATAAAAGTTGTGAAGTAAACATAAAAATATACTATAAAAACTCATGTATTATTTTGGATATTAGAAAAATGTTATCGGGTATCGGGTATAACCGGGTATGGGTACGAGGTATGGCCGGTTTTATGTATTTACGGGTATAAATCGTGTACGGTTCCGGGTACGGGTATTGAGCTCAGAAAGCATACCCTATCCATACCTTATGGGTAGGGCCGGTTCCGGTTTCAGGTATAGAATATTCGGGTATAAATAAACCGGTCCCGGGTATTTTTTTTTGTCCGGTTTCGGGAACAGGATTTTTGTGCACCTTTAGTCTCAAGACTAATACTCCATGTACTAGTCGCATGACTAGTACTCTATGTATTAGTCACATGTCCATGAATATATGTTAGAATGAGTAGATAATATCATATTATATTTATCCTACACATACATAAAACACATAAGTTGAAAAATCAAATATCTTACACATACATAATTTGATAATTAAACATCTTACACGCTAATTAAAAATAAACTAAAGATAAAACATACAATAGATAATATTGCACATACATAATTTACATATTATAATATAAAAAAATACATGTTTTTAAAAATGCTCCGTTTTAATAAATTTTATATCGAAATGCTCATAAAAATAAATTAAACAAAAAATGTGTTTTTAAAAATTTAAAATAAATTAAATAATATATATTATTATTAACAAAAAATCAAATTGTACAGAAAAGAAATTGTGTAAAAGAAAAAAATAAGAAGGAAAATAATATTTAAATGATTGAAGGCCATGGCTTGGGTTGTGAGCTCGGCCAGGTCGTTGGATCAGTTGGGTTTAATTTATTTTTTTTAGTTATCAAATAGTGTAACAACCTCATAAGAGGTTGTTGATAAACCTAGTCATAATAGTTAGACCTGAAAACATTTGATGTTGAAAATGAGACTAGTATGTAGATATTAGACCTGACATAGGTTTTAAAAATTTTGCGGCGTATAGAGTATGTGATAGTGATACATGACCCAACCATACAAAACATGCATAATAATCCTTTATCAAATTTATAACTACAGGCATTGTTGTAGTAATCACTAGTCAGTCGATGGGATAGGGTAGTCATGATTTTAATATTAGTAATGTAATTGAGTTTTGTTCAACAGTTTTCTTTTCTACTTTTTACATAACTACTAATCTATAAGTTTTGTACTTCTAGTTTCTTCAATTAATAAAACTATATGACAATTTGAATATTAGTAATGTAATTGAGAATCCCAACTAGTAACTTTTAACAAGCTATATGTGAGCGTATAACATATGTGTCGTGTCGCATATGTTATATGCCGTATAACATATGCGCCACATATGTTTGCTTATATATATATATTGTTTTCTTGTTTCTTGTAATTGTAACTTTTCATTCTGATGAAATAAAATTTTATTTCCCTGCTTCTTTTCTTTATGTGTCATCGTTCTTCAACGATTACATGGTATCAGAGCAGAGTTGTTAATCATGTTCTTCGTTTCAACTGGTTTCTCTCAATTCGCTATTTTTCTCTCTTCCGCTCCTTGTTTCAACCAGTTTCTCTCGATTCGCCGGTTTTCTCTCTTCGTCTACTGTTTTCGTCTGATGTTTGTTTTTGTTTTTTTGATCCTTTTATTTGATCTTTTTGTGTTTGTCTAGGAATTGATTTTTCCTTGATCTTTTTAGAATATTTAACCGTTCAAATCTTGTCAAAGTTCACAACATGTCATGTTCTTAGCGTTCAACAGTTTCCCAAAGTGTCATTTCATTTCACCTTCATTTTTACACAGAAAATTTGCAAAAATGTTCATGATCATCTTATATGGCGCATAACTTACACCCCATATAACTTCTCTATATATCTCTTTCTCCGTATATCATATACTTCGTAAAAGATATACTCCATATATCTTATACTCTCATATACTCCATATAAAATATATACAATTATCTCACTTATACGCTGGGAACTTATACTTCGTATAACTGTTTTTGCAAAGCTCAGCGCCTTAGTTGTTCTTATACGCCTTTTCCTCTCGTGCATTTATTTCGTCCTGTTGTGTTCATTGGTAGACTCAATAGTTCTGTTCTTCCGAATATGTCCATCGATTCTTCGAAACCACTTTACCTTCATCATTCGGATAATCCTGGTATGATCATTGTTTCGAAACTTTTCAATGGTACTGGCTTCGGTTCATGGAAGAGAGCAATCATGAATGCTTTGTCTGCTAAAAACAAGCTCGGTTTCATTAACAATACTTTAATTGTTCCGGTTAATGAGCTACAACTTGCAATTTGGCAGCGTTGCAATGATATGGTGATATCATGGATTTTCAACACCCTCATTCGTGATATCAGTGATAGTGTCTTGTATGCTAAATTTTCTCATGTTCTTTGGAATGAGTTTAACACTTGATATTGTCAGGTAAATGGTGCTAAGTTTAATTAATTACAAAATAACATTTGCCAAATCACTCATGGTAGCAGTGATATTGCTACATACTTTACCAAGATGAAATCAAATTGGAATTAGCTGAATGCTATAAATACCGTTCCAACCTGTAAATGTGGAGCTGCACAATTGTTTGTCAAGAGAGAAGAAGATTAGAGGTTAATTCAATTTCTTGTTGGTCTTAATCCTAGCTATGACAGGCTCAAAAGCAAAAATTTGATGATGCAACCTCTTCCTTCTATCAACCGTGCTTATGGTATCCTCATACAAGATGAGAAGCAGAAGGAGATTCATAATGATGTCATTGCTTTTTATACATCTATGAATGCGAGTAGTGGAGGTCCCACCAGTGGGGCAGCATGAGAGAATAGAAGAACCTTGGTGTGCAATCATTGCAAAAAGAATGGGCATTCGGTCAACAAGTGCTATAAGCTGATTAGTTTTCCCGAGGATTTCAAATTCTCCAAAGGAAATAAGTTTGCTAATCCTGCTGAAGATCAAGGGAAAAGTGGTCACAATGTTGGGTCATAAATTGGTTAGACTAACGCATATCAAAAAGCCGCGACATGATCAAGACTAAAGTGATGCAAACAAAGACGAGTTGAAGAATTACATTGGTGCAATACCGAAATCCCTATGGATTTCGGTTAGGCTAGTCTAAAGTGAAATAAATAAGAACGAAGCTACAAACCAAGGGGGAGATTGTTGGATCCATTTTGTACTTAGTTCTAGTTAATTGGTTTTGGTTGTATGTGATATATGTACTTAGTCTACTTGTATTGGGCTTGGGCTTCGGGTTGCAAAGTAAACCGAGAACACACTTGTGTTCTCGGTGGGCTTTGGGCTTTGATTGGGTTAGTGTTTTGGTTTCCCTATATATAGATAACATGTATTGGGTTTATGTTGATTGAACACATTGAGAGCCACCATCTAGAAAGTGAGCAGAAACTAGAGAGGGTTGTTCATTCCAAGTCTTAGTTGAAGTATTGTAAGTGCTTAAGCACCCGACGTATTCAATAATATACGTGTGTTTTGAAGCAAATCGTGTGTTATTTACCTGTTCTTATTTGTGTTCTTGAATCACCGAGTGTTGGTATTCCGCACCAATACTCGTTTGGTTGATATCATATTGTAGTGATCCAGATTCGGGACTTACAATTGGTATCAGAGCCTTGGACGAATTCAGGCTCGTTATTGTGATATCAACGGATTCAAGATCTTAATTTTTGGTGGCTGTGTTTGGTTTTCCGGCGAGTTTGTAATCGGAGTTGTAATCGGAGAAGAGGAAGTTTATTTTAGATTCTAGATTGGATTTGATTTGGAAACAAATCAAATTCCTTAATTCTCGGAAGTTTGTAGCAGCCAAAATCTGGAAGGATTAAGGATTTCGGTCAAAGATCAGCTCTTGGCTAAGATTGGTTCTCTGCTGATTTTGGTTTTCGGCTACACTTAGTTTTTTGTCAAAACTTGCTTAAACTCAAAGATATCGGTCAACACTTGTGTTCGGTCAAGATCAGTTCTCGGTCAGCACAGTTTTCGGTCAAATTCATTGGTTTTCGGTCAAACCTATTAGGTCTCAGTCAAGAATTGGTTAAAATTCTTTGTTCTCGGTCAACTGTTTGAGATCTCGGTCAACTGTTCTAGTTCTCGGTCAACACAACTAGTTCTCGGTCAAATGTTTGAAATCTCGGTCAAAATCCTGAGTATTCGGTCAAAGGAGTTCTCGGCCAAAGGTTAAAAAAAAAAGTATTTTGGCGGGAAAAATTTTCTTGAACGAAATTTTTCCAGAATACTCCAAATAAGTAAAAACTCATTTTTGAAAATTTTGGCGAAAACAATTTTTTTCGGGTGATTTTCGTCGAAATTTTGGCGGGAAATTCGAAAATTTTTTCTTCAACGAAATTTTTCCTAGACACTTCTCTTGACTGGGACATTCTTCTTGAGAATTTTGGCGATCATATTTTTTCAAGCAATTTTGGCGGGAAAATCAGTTAAATTGTGGTGAGAAAATCATGTTCCAACTCGTTTTCAAATCATGTTCCTTAAATTGTGGTGAGAAAATAGAAATGTATAAACTTCATAATGACAGTCTAAGTAGAGATATGGAAAGAATAAAATCAGAGAGTTTCAAACTTAAGAAAAATGAAAAGGGATTTTTAGACAAAATTGAATCTCTTAACAAGGATATTAAGAAACTTAAGTCTGATTTTAGCATAAAGAGCTGTCACCATCGTGATGCCAAACAAGAAATTGCTGAGTTAATTACTAAACTGGAAGCTTCCAAGTTAGAAATCTTAAATCTAACTAGTAAGTTTGAAAAGGCTGAACTTGATTTTAAAAAATTCGAGGGTTCCAGTAAAGTAGTTAACTCAATGATTGAAAACCAATTGTGGTGGAAGGAAAATGAAGGTGAGGGAATAGGATATAGTCAAATTCCCCCACCTTACAACCAAAATTATGTCCCTACCCCTGTTACCAAAGAACAGGAGGAAAAGATAAAAGACATGAAGTATGGTAAACAGGTTCAATCTGAAACTGTTGGATCTGGATCCCTAGAGGAAATCAAGCCTGCTTTTAAATGTGTGAACAATTTTGATGCTTCTACTTCATGTGCAGATATAGCAAATGATGTTGCTTCTGATAGTAAAGGGGTTCAGGCTAGTGAAAATGAATCTCATTCAAACGTGTCATCAAACTCAGATGACACCACAACTCAAGATTTTACTAATAATAATACACAGAGTTGTGGCAAGAAAGGGAAGGCACGTAAGAAATCAGCTCAACAAGGACGGTCTCGTCCTCATAGATCCTACGCATCTCCATGTTTTGATAAATCATCGGGTGCCATTTATGTTAAGAGGCAAACATGTTACCATTGTGGCACGCCAGGACATATAGCCAGAAATTGTGTTCATCGTCTATATGTTCCACACTACAAGTAAAATCAGAAGGTTGTGCCAAAGGGCAAGAAGAATGGAAAAACCTTTCATAAGAAGGAATTCCAACATGAGGCTAGTGCTTACATTGACATTAGAAGAAGGATGAAAGCATGTTTCGTCTGCGGGAACGACATGCATTTGGCAAAGGAGTGTCACTACCGTGTTGTTAATAGACAAGCCCCTCAGGTGAAAGGTAACAAGTTTCAACCGAATCCAGTGGTTAAACAAAATGCTTATTTTAGAAAACCACGAGTATCTGTACAACGGGTCGCAAATACTCAAGGATTCAAAGCTAATATGACAGGTTTACACTCAAATGATTTAGAAACTGTTAAAAGAAAAATAAATTTTCAGAAATCAAAGAATGTTGAGAGTTCTAAGAGTTCGAATTCGAATTGCTCCACTCCAAAGTCTGTTCCATCAAATTTCACTAAACCAAGACATACGTGGAAACTTAAAACTCAGCAACCAGAATCTGTCATAACAAATGATTCTTTTAAAGTTGGGAAAGATATGAGTTGGCAAGAGGTCACATATGTTGATGCTCAAGGGAACCCCAAGACATTTATGACTTGGGTTCCTATGTCCAACTGATCCCGCTATGCGTGCAGGAACAACCACAAACTCTTTGTTTATTATATGGGTTGTTCCAGGCACATGACATGGCAAATATCCATTGTTTATAAATCTTTAAACCATGAAATGGATTATTTGTTGCCTGGACGGGATTTTAGGGTGATAGGACGTTTTTAATCTGCTCTCTAAGTGTGTAGGAACAAATCTGGGAATACATTGCATATTAAAAGGTTTGTTCCAGACATTCAACTCGCAAGGATACAGAATCTCAAAATAAGCTTATTCCTAGGGGAGATTCTAACAAATGGAAAGATGATGTCTTGAAGATAAAAGGTAACGGTATCACTTTGGTATGAAAGATTGATCAGTCAAAAAGATTTTAAAATTCTAAATTTTTATAAAAAAAAACATGTTCACGTATAGTCTTTCAAGTATAGTCTTTTTAATTTGTTTTATTTAAAAATGAGAAAATGACTTGGACGTACATGAGAAATGATAGTACATCAGTTGGCTGACTATCACATTTTTTTAAATACTTCGTTTCGACGATTGAGTCTTTTTGAGGTTAAATTTGTACCTAAAAGTTTTCCTTTCGGTCAAAGTTTTTGCACAAATTTAGGGGGAGAAAATTAAAAAAATTCAAAAAGAGTGTGCGTGCGTTTCATAATAAAAATTTTATCTATGTCTTTCAAACTTCACTCTCGCTTAAAATTATGTCGGCTGCTCAAGTTTGAAGAACATATACTTGAATATGTTTGGTCCGGTGATCTAATTGTAGATTCACATGATAGCCATTTATCTAAAGACTGAAAGCATCTGGGGCGATTGTGATGTGTTTTCGTGTTTTGAATTCTTTCACTTAAAATTATGTCGGTAATTCCAAGTTGGAGGGACACGTATTCTCATATGTGTTTGGTCCTGTTAACCACTAGTGGTCATACGGGATAGCCATTTACCTGAAAACTGAAGAGTGACCGGGGTGACTGAGTTCTTAACATGTGTGTCTTCTGTAATTTTATGGGAAGTGATATATTAATTTAGTTAATAGCTTTTCAGAAGATTCAAAATATATTCAAATCAAAATTGATCCAACCTTTGGAAAATGATAGGTAAATTGTTTTTGTGTGCCTAACGGGTGAAGTTATTAAGCTTAAAAGGCTCTAGAACAGTCATTGATTTGTATGGTAGCTTTCCATGGTGCGTAAAAGTTGAAGTGATATAAACTAAATTTGCTAAACTTAATATGGAGAGTCATTTTGAAAACAGGTGCATGTCTCCATATACATCTCTCCGAATGATAGGCAGAAAAGCAATTACCCAGTCATACACAAGCCCATTAGTGTCTTGATCATCAAAATATTGTGCTATTATGTTTAATTATTCTAGAAAAAAGGAAAGAAAAAGATGAAAAAAAGGGAGAAATATATATATATATATATATATATATATATATATATATATATATATAAAGAGGGATTATTGTGAAGCAAAAATAAAAAAAAAATCGTATTTCAAAAGATTAAAGGGTCAAACTAGAACTACAGAGATGGGGGCACACAAGTAAGTCCTGTCATGTCTCGAATGAAAGGCTTGTCAGTTTACTGGCACTAAGTCCAACGTTCAACCTTAAAGCTTAAAAATTATTGTTTGTTTATCTATAAAAATCTTTTGATCAAGCACTAGGGGGTTGGAGTCAAATTGGGGAGATCTGGGGAAAGCCAAATACGCTTTGAGAAGAGATAGGAGGCATCACAGGTCCATGAGTGATGTCCATCTAAGCTTTATGCCAAACTGAACCTTAATCATATCACTGATGCAATGAAAATCATGCTAAGTATGTTATACCTGCTATCAACCTGTCTCTTTATGTCATAATAACGCTGAACATGAATCCTTGTGACAGCCTCTTAAACGATATGATTCCATGTTCGGATCTTTTCATAAAAGGCGGCGTTTTTATAAAAACTGAAATTTGAACCCTAATTTTGCTAAGTTACAAGAAGACTGGGTGATTAAATTTGTTTTATTTGTTTTATTTGGTTTTATTTTATTTCATTTATTTTATTCTTTAGTTCTTGATTACTCTTGTCAAAACAAATGTGTTAAGAAATCGTTTTGAAGTTTTGATATTGGTTATTGTGTCATAGTTTGTTTAGCTGGTATGATCTTATTTCAATTCTTTTCATGAAATTAAAAAAAAAAACCGAAAAAATAAAATTACAAAAATATGTCTGTCTTATTTTGTTTAATTGTTTTTAAAAATATTTTGGTTGATCTTTCTATCAAAGTTGATTGTTCTTTCAAGACTGATTTCTTGCAACAGAAGCATATGAAGTGTCTGAGATTCAAATTGGATGATGCTGTCAAAAAGGGGGAGATGATAGATTATTGGATGCAGCTGCTGAAGTTGCTGATCACTGAAGTTGCTGATTATGTTCTAGTAAAAATTCTGAAGATCTTTAAAGCATCAGTCTAAGGGAAAAATTGTTGGGTCATAAATTGATTAGACTGACGCATATCAAAAGGCCACGACATGATCAAGACTAAAGTGATGCAAACGAAGACGAGTTGAAGAATTACATTGGTGCAATACCGAAATCCTTATGGATTTTGGTTAGGCTAGTCTAAAGTGAAATAAACAAGAACGAAGCTACAAACCAAGGGGGAGATTGTTGGGTCCATATTTGGTGGTTTGTACTTAGTTCTAGTTAATTGGTTTTGGTTGTATGTGATATATGTACTTAGTCTACTTGTATTGGGCTTGGGCTTCGGGTTGCTATGTAAACCGAGAACACACTTGTGTTCTCGGTGGGCTTTGGGCTTTGATTGGGTTAGTGTTTTGGTTTCCCTATATATATAGATAACATGTATAGGGTATGTTGGTTGAACACATTGAGAGCCACCATCTAGAAAGTGAGCAGAAACTAGAGAGGGTTGTTCATTCCAAGTCTTAATTGAAGTATTGTAAGTGCTTAAGTACCCGACATATTCAATAATATACGTGTGTTATTTACCTGTTCTTATTCGTGTTCTTGAATCACCGAGTGTTGGTATTCCGCACCAATACTCGTTTGGTTGATATCATAATGTAGTGATCCAGATTCGGGACTTACACACAAGAATCAATCTGAACAACACAAGCCACAACTCAGCAACAATACAATGATCTCATGATTCTATTACAGCAGACTAAAGTTCAGTCTGGTGCCACAACCACATTCGATGGTAATCATGCCACAACCATCAATCAGGAATCTTTCAGTGGTATAATGTCTTGTAATTCTTCAAAAATTTATTGTAAATGGATCTATGATACTGGTGCCATTGATCATATGTTCCATGATCATAATCTGTTTTCAAACATTTCTTTTCTTAAAAAATCCTATATTTATCACTCTTCCTTATGGCACATCTATCAGACTAAAACAATTACCTTTAATGGTTCCTTAAAATCTATTGAGCATTTTGATATTTGTTTTAAGGCACGACAACATAAACTGCTATTTTCTACTAGTTCCACATAAACTAGTAAACCTTTTTAGCTAATTCATATCGATGTTTGGGGGCCGTATCACACACCTACATACAATGGTTATAGATATTTTCTAACCATAGTGGATGATTTCAGTAGGACCACTTGGACACACTTGCTTTCAACAAAAAACAATGTTTTTCCTATACTTCAATCTTTTATTGAAATGGTTAGCAACCTGATTGGCACTACTGTGAAATGCATCACATCCAAATATACGATAATGCTTTGGAACTGGGGTCTGGATTAATTCATAGTGCTTATTTGTTGAGTAAAGGAATTAATCATCAGAGCAGTTGTGTAGCTGTCCCTCACAAAACAACATTGTTGAAAGAAAGCATAAACATTTGCTTGAAACCGCAAGAGCTCTTACATTTCAATCTAAAATGTCGGTTCAATTTGGGGTGATTGTGTGTTAACTACAACACATTTAATCAATCAATTTCCTACCAAAATTCTTAATAATAATAATACCCCTTATAAGGTTTTAACATAAAAAGGCTCCTTCATATGATCATATGATCATATGAAGTCTTTTGGCTCTCTTGTTTATGCTTCCACATTATCTCATGGAAGATATAAATTCAAACTAAGGGCTATGCCTTGTGTTTTTAAGATTTCCTCTTGGTAAAAAGGCATACAAATTGTATGACCTCGACACAAACACAATTGTCATATCACGAGAGTTGTTTTCTTTGAAGCTTTATTTGCCTCTATAACTAAATCCAAAGATAGTTTCATTTTTTCATCTACTGATCCTAACAATCGATTTTTTGATGATCCTTTATCTACTCCTCCTACTGATCATGCTCCTCATACTGAGCCTTCATCTTCTATTCCTATCCATGTTCCTCTTTCTAATTCTCACCCTGATCTTGTTCGAAAATCTTCGAGAAATTCTGTTCTGCCCTCATACTTAAATGACTATGTTTGCAACAACTCTAAATCTTCTCATCATTGTTTCCATACTATCACTAATTTTTTCTCTTCTCCTATCTCTTGTTATTCTTTTCATCTTCTTCTTTCCAACCAGTATGTTACCCGAGCAATCTATGATTTACATGAGCCTACTTCAAATAAGGAATCTGCTGGTATTCCTAAATGGCAAGATTCCATGCACGCTGAGTATAAGGCTCATGAAACCAATCAAACTTGGGTTGATACTGATCTTATACCAGAAAGAATGCCATTAAGTGCAAATGGGTGTTTATAGTTAAACACAACGCAAATGGGACTGTTGAACGTTGTAAGGCTAGATTGGTGGTGAGTGTGGATACTTAAAAAGAAGGGATTAATTACACTAAAACCTTTTCTCTTGTTATCAAGATGGCCACTATTAGAAACCTTGTAACTATAGCTACAAAGAGAATTTGGCCTATATTACAGTTGGATGTCGATAATGATTTTCTTCATGGGTATTTAGATGAATATATATATATGATGCCACCACCTGGCATGCAACATTCTGGTAATAAAGTGTTGAAACTTCATAAATCTTTATATGGTTTGAAACATGCTTATAGACAATGGTATGGTAAATAGTCATCTACTTTAAAGGCAAAAGGGTATCATGGTTCTCAGAATGATCATTCTTTATTTTGGAAGACGATAGGATCCTCAGTGGTCTATGTCACTGTATATGTCGATGACATATTTGTGACATTCGTGACAAAAACGAGGATACCTGATTTATTACGTAGTGATTAACCTATTAACCGTTTATTATTTAGCGATCAAATGATTAAACAAACGATACTGATTATGACCCGGATATATCGGGGGACATATACAAGTGATATACGTATCATAGCAACTAACATACTGATATCATAGCCCTAGTATGTGCAAAACCATTTTAATGAAAAGCTTTTCGTTTAACAATACGATGTGATCTTAAACTCAAACACAAGTACCAAAACAAGCATTGTATCATCCGTTAAGCCACAAAACTTATCAGAGATGTTATATGATTGGTTTTGTGTTACTTGATATGTGGATACAAGTTATAGCTAACCAAGAACCCAGAAACTTGAAAAGAGGGCTTAACTGATTAAAAATCGCAAAGGTAACACCCGAAAACACTCGTTTTGGGGCTGTTTAGATCCAAATCACCCTTGTAGTGACACCCGAAAACACTTATATTGCTCGCATAAGGTATCCTTGTTATACCGTGATCGATCCAAATCACCCTTGTAGTGCAAATGGTGAAATAATCCTCTGATCAATGTCATATCAAACTCATAAGGATGATCAATAGTATCATTAAGCCGGTTAACCCTACATATCACATCATAATCAATCATGATCTTCTTGTTCTGTACTTCAGCTACAATGTGCTTCTCAGCATCAACATATTTAGGACTATCACAAATGGACGGATAATGCTAAAATGCACTGGGACATCAGCAAAGAAAGCATAATGTATACGTGAGCGACGTAAGAAAGAAATTACCTCTTAAAGATATCTCGTCCCACAAAATCATCTTGCAAAAATGCACAAATGTTGTGCTTTTTATCATATGCTAATTCAGCAACAACAGATGCAGCTTGAGCATGTGGTGCCTGTGGTTCTTCTTGAACATGTGGAGCGTCTTGAATTATTGGGTTTTCCTGAGCAGGTGTATCGACAATCGGTTCATCTGCTATATCTGTGACAAAAAGCGAAGCATTAGTAAAACCGAAAACCATATCTTTAAAATTAAAACATATTACACCAATACTTAGTGAAGATATGCATTATGTTCAAATAATACATCTTATTCGTTGTCTTAACAAATGATCTTAACATATGTTTTATTTTGTTAACAAATGAATTGATTTGTTAAGTATAACGAATAAGCCCATTCGTTACATATAATAGACGAATGAATAATCATTCGTTATAAAATACAACGAATGCCTCTATTCGTTATCAAAGCCTACGAATGAGTTCCATCGGCCAATGTAGACACGAATGAGACTCCCATTCGTTATTCATAACGAATATGAATAGACGAAATATTGTAATTTAACTCCAAAAGTTAAAGTCAAAATTGAATTGAATCAGTTAGTCAAAATATGCAATTTCAAAATCTCGATTAGGTCTAAACTAACAAGAATCAGCCTACACTTGATATCATTTGATTCGGAAACAAATCGTTAACTAATCCTAATCAACAAACAGATCAAGCTTTGATGATTAAAAGGTGTCACACCCTCAAAATCCACTAACGGAGTTTTACCGTCAGAGGGTGTGAACTGGCAGGATCGGAATCATTAGTTATAATCAAACCAAAGAAAAACGTTTAAATGCAAAGAAATGCGGAAGCGTAAAACCTTAGTTCGAAAGTTGCGTCACGCAGGACGACTTAAAACCAAATATAACTGTTAAAAGCAAGTTTGCAGAACAAAAGTATTTTCGTTTAATGCATGCTCCTAAACCGCGCGCCCGCCTCGGCTACCTGAGAATAACATACTAAAAGTGTCAACACAAGGTTGGTGAGGTCACAAGTTATATAAGATAAATCGTTTAGCGTTTTGCGTAACCTCGTTACGGCGTTTCAGTGTTGCGTAACCACGTTACGGCGTTTAAGTGTTGCGTAACCACGTTACGGCGTTTAAGTGTTGCGTAACCACGTTACGGCGTTTAAGTGTTGCGTAACCACGTTACGACGTTTAAGTGTTTTGCATTACCAGATAGTGTTATGTCAAATTATATATCGATAGGTAGCTAATCTATACAACAAGTATCGCTAAGTGGTTCGAGACCGAAGCTGACTGTTTATCAAGTGCCCGTCACCAGGTCAACCCAGACCATGGTAAGTGTTAGCCAAAATTACACCCACTCAACCTCCAGTTGAGCTTAGCGTCGGGTGGGGTTTGTCAAACCCAGTAGTACTACTCAACAGTGACTCGCTATTCCAAATATTAACCGGTTCGATGTGTGGGACTTCAAATGTTACGTTTGCCGCTTAGCCTTTACAAGTGATATATAATTTATAACAAAATCTTAAATATGCGTTTATCTCAGAAAATGCGTTTATCGGAGTATGTTATCTCCCCCAAGTGAAAAACGTTTGAAAACAGATCAAAGAGCGGGGTAAGTGAAACTCACTGTTTGCGAAGAATATCCCGATCTAGATCACCAAGTGATGTGCGTCGTAGAAACTCTCTAGCGTTCTAAATAACAAAGAGATTTTCTAAGTATCGGTACGTTTAACGAGTCTCTAGACTCGGCACATAATACCTATGCACGTGACAGATTTCGTGTTTCGTTTGTGAATCGTGTGTGACTTAAACATGTACAATTGTGATACGATACATGAGTGAGCAATTACTTTCGTGTCACGTACTAATAACATACTTTACTAGGAATTATCCCCGTAAGGGCATTTTGGTCAACAAACAAAATTAACTAACCATTATTCCCCATAAGGGCAATTTGGTCAATTCATGGCAATCAATTAGCAACTATTCCCCGCAAGGGTATTTTGGTCAAAACATAACAAATATACAAAAACTATCATATTTCATGCATTTTTACACAACTCAGCAGTTAGTTTCATTATGACAGAATTTCTACTTGAAAGATTGTACTATTTCACCGATCATAACGTCTCAATTAATTCACCAAAAATCACCACAGAAGCATACATATCTTAGGTTTCCAGAACATATTTTATCTTATTTTTATTCCACATATTTTTCTTATAATGACCAAAACATTACAGCAAACTCATATCAGTCAGATTCATGCGCAACAGAATGTTATTTGCAATTCCCGTTAAACTAAAAATCCAATAAATGCAAGACCACTTGGGTTTGGTTCCTAACTCAATGAGTCAACTTCCAGAAGTGGAACCAACCCAATTGGTCTCGTGGTTCATGAGATATAACATTTACAACTTAACCTAACAGCTGGTCTAACAGCTCAGCTTTGCACCACGTTTTTGTAAAATAATAAAAGTACACTTCTACTTGTCCAAAAATTACAAACTTATACTTCATGGAAACTAGACTCAACCTAGTTTACTGCCGTACCCACAATCTCAACCAATTTTCACGTTTACACTTCGTTACAGTCATTTAAACATCGTATACACATTCTGCCCAGAATCTGTTCACATCAAAACTCAACAATTTAACTATCTATGGACCATAAATCAATCATATAACATGCTAGACACTACCACCACTATCCATGCATGTCAATTACACCATGCATACAAGATTAGGGTTTGTATTTCAACTCAAATCAAAGACAACAATCAATCATGCATCAACATCAATACTAGTTATCAATCATCATGAATTCAACAACCATCATGTTAACTCATACATATACAAGCAAATCGGCTGCCTAGGGTTTTTGATTAACCCATTAAACATCAAAATTAAACAACAAGGAGGTAAGGGATGATCAATTTTACCTTCCTAGCACCTAGTTCTTGGATTAATCACTTGATTTGAGGGTTGTGTGAGGGTGTTTGTGGACGGCAGCCGTGAGGGAGCAAGGAGGGCCGATCGGAGCTTTTAGGTTTAGAAAATAGATTAGGGTTTGTGATAATGATATATTTATAGATATACAAGTTACACTCTAGTCCCTAAACTTCCAAATGTTACATCTCTAGCCTAATTAGTTGGTTCTTGTTTCTTGTTTAACATTCCACATAACAATCAAGTAACACACATATATCTAACACATAATTATCACATAATTATTGTTTTGACGTTTGTCGTTTATTTATCAATCGTTCGCGTCAACTCGTTTGCGTTTCGGTGCAAATCCCGAAAGACTACACATGTAGTAAGTGTTAAGCGTCATTTAAACCCTAGTTTAAATGTAATGAAGTGTGCGTTATAGATTCAACGATCTTAAAGTTTGAATTGACGGAGTTGAGTTAATGGGGTTAACCTGAAATTGACGATTGTCACATCATTCCCATGTTAAAGAATTTTCGTCCCGAAAATTTGAGTCAAGTCGTGATGAGTGTCTGAAAAAAGTAAGAAAAATTTTCAGTTTGTCATATCATCCCCTAGTAGAAAGAAATTTCGTCCCGAAATTTAGTTCATACCTCCGGTGATGTTTGACGGTTTGCCGGGTTTCGCGGTTTTCGGTGTTTGGTTAGCCCTTCAAAAAGGTGAGGATACTTTTTCATCATGTGATCCTCGCGTTCCCACGTGAACTCCGGTCCACGTCTCGAGTTCCAACGAACCTTAACGATTGGAATTTTGCTGTGTTTGAGCGTTTTGGTTTCCCAATCCAAAACTTCGACTGGTTCCTCGATGAAACGTAACTGTTCATCAACTTGTAGTTCCTCCAAAGGGACTACTTGGTTTTCATCAGATAGGCATTTCTTCAAATTTGATACGTGGAATACATCGTGTACGCCACTGAGTTCTGTTGGTAGGTCCAGTCGGTACGCCACCGGACCAATGCGCTCAGTTATCCGGTACGGACCAACATATCGTGGGTTGAGTTTGTTTCGCTTCCCAAAGCGAACCACACCTTTCCAAGGTGAGACTTTGAGTAACACCCGATCGTTCACTTGAAATTCGAGAGGTTTTCGGCGCTTGTCGGCGTAACTCTTTTGGCGATCTCGTGCTGCTGCCATGCGATTTCGGATTTGAACAATCTTTTCCGAGGTTTCGAGTACCAGTTCCGGACCAGTGATTTGGCTGTCACCCACCTCTGCCCAGCAGAGTGGTGATCGACACTTCCGTCCGTACAGCGCTTCAAACGGCGCTGCCTTAATACTTGCGTGGTAGCTGTTATTATACCAAAACTCTACCAAGGGTAAGTGGGGTTCCCAACTTTTTCCGAAATCTAAAACGCATGCACGCAACATATCCTCCAGGGTCTGAATAGTCCGTTCACTTTGCCCATCCGTCTGAGGATGGTATGCTGTACTCATATCGAGACGGGTGCCCAGTGCGCTTTGCAGCGACTTCCAAAAGTGCGAGGTGAAACGAGAATCTCGATCGGAAATGATCGAGACAGGCACTCCGTGTCTAGACACCACTTCTTTCATGTATACGCGAGTCAGTCTTTCCATTTTGTCCGTTTCCTTAATTGCTAGGAAGTGTGCCGATTTAGTCAACCGGTCAACGATCACCCAGATGGTATCGCATCCCGTCGGTGTCTTAGGCAAACCCGTAATAAAATCCATTGAGATGTGTTCCCATTTCCACATTGGGAGCTCCGGTTGTTGCAGTAGACCAGATGGTTTCTGGTATTCTATCTTGACTCTGGCACAAGTCAAACATTTGCTCACGTAGGTGGCAATGTCGGCTTTCATGTTCGGCCACCAGTAAAGTGTCTTTAAATTATGATACATTTTATCTGAGCCAGGGTGGATAGAATATCGGGACTTGTGAGCTTCGTCCATCACTAGAGTTCTCAACTCTCCGTATCGTGGAACCCAAATCCGGTTCTCAAAATATCGGACCCCGTCCGATCTGGTTTCAAGTTGCTTGTTCATGCCCCGCATGAGTTCCGACGGAAGATTATCATCTTTCAAAGCTTCCAGTTGCGCATCGCGAATCTGATCGGGTAAGCTGGCATGAATCGTGAGTTGCAATGCTCTCACCCGTCTGGGTTTATCTGTTTCTTTTCTGCTGAGGGAGTCGGCCACCACATTGGCCTTGCCAGGGTGGTACTTGATGGCACAGTCATAATCTTTAAGCAGCTCGACCCAACGACGCTGTCGCATGTTCAGCTCCTTCTGATCGTAGATATGTTGGAGACTCTTGTGGTCGGTGTAAATGGTAAACTTGGTACCGTACAAGTAATGCCTCCATATCTTAAGAGCAAACACTACAGCTCCGAGTTCCAAATCGTGGGTCGTGTAGTTCTTCTCGTGAACCCGTAGTTGTCGAGAGGCGTAGGCTATAACTTTCTCGAGTTGCATCAGCACACAAACGAGACCTTGTATAGATGCGTCACAGTGTACCTCCAAATTTTCCGTTCCCTCGGGGAGGGCTAAAATAAGGGCGCTACAAAGCTTGGTTTTCAACAGTTGAAAAGCGGATTCTTGCGCGTCACCCCAGTTGTACTTAGTGCCCTTGTGGGTCAAAGCGGTGAGGGGTTGAGCAATTTTTGAAAATCCCTCGATGAAACGCCGGTAGTAGCCGGCCAGTCCTAGGAATTGTCGCACCTCAGTCGGAGTCTTAGGTGCTTCCCAGTTTTTGATGGCCTCTACCTTACCGGGATCGACATGTATACCATTCTCGTTGATCACATGTCCTAAAAAGTGAACCTCGCGAAGCCAAAATTCACATTTCGAGAGTTTAGCATACAGTTGTTCCTTCTTCAATAGTTCCAGAATTACCCTTAGGTGCTCTTCGTGGTCAGTCTCGTTCTTGGAGTAGACGAGAATATCATCGATGAAAACAATCACGAACTTGTCGAGGTACGCCTTGCATACTCGATTCATGAGATCCATAAATACGGCTGGCGCGTTGGTTAGGCCAAAAGGCATAACCGAAAACTCGTAGTGACCATACCGTGTTCTGAAAGCCGTCTTTGAGATATCTTCTTCGCGCACTCTCAGCTGGTGGTAACCGGATCGTAGATCAATCTTCGAGTAGTAACTCGATCCTTGAAGCTGGTCAAACAAATCATCAATTCGGGGTAAAGGATAACGGTTCTTGACCGTCACCTTGTTCAACTCCCGGTAGTCGATGCACATTCGGAAAGTCCCGTCTTTCTTTCGGACAAACAAGACAGGGGCTCCCCATGGCGATGAGCTAGGTCGGCTAAAACCCTTATCCAACAAATCTTGCAACTGAGTGGACAACTCCTGAAGTTCCGCCGGTGCGAGCCGATACGGGGCTCGTGCTATGGGTGCTGCACCGGGTGTCAACTCGATTTGGAATTCGACTTGACGAATAGGAGGGAGTCCGGGCAAATCCTCTGGGAAAACTTCCGGAAAGTCTCGCACAACCGGTATGTCTTCAATTCGTTTCTCCTCCGCGGGTTTCTCAACAATCTGCGCCAAAATTGCCGGATGACCCTTTCGTAGATACTTCTGTGCCTTCAAAAGGGTAATGACGCTGGTGGTCATGCCGCTTCTCTCGCCTCGGACCGAAATGATCTCGCCGGAAGGGGTGGTAATATGGACTATCTTATCATGGCATATAATCTCCGCTCGGTTCTCGGATAACCAGTCCATGCCGACAACGACATCGAAACTACTAAGCGTAAAAGGAATAAGGTCGATGTCAAAGACATGACCTGACAGTTTCAACTTACATCCCGCAAGTATATGAGTTGTTACTACAGTTTTACCGTTAGCTAATTCAACAGGAAACTTAGCGTCTAACGGGGTTGGAGTAAGGTCTAAAAGTTGGCTAAAAGCTTTCGACACAAAACTCCTATCAGCTCCAGTGTCAAACAAAACAGAAGCAAAACAATCGTTTACAGGGAACTTACCAGACACCACATGCGGATCATTGCGGGCTTGACCCGATCCAATCACAAACGCTCTTCCTTTGCCATTTCCTCCACCATTACTGCCACTTCCATTACCCCCGTTATTGTCATTCTGTTTCAGCTTGGGGCATTCCTTCCGGAAATGACCTTCCTGTCCACATTCAAAACATCCCTTAGTCGTCATCGGTGGCTTAGGAGCACCCTTCGCCGCAAGGTCAACTCTACATTCCTTCGCTTGGTGACCTATCTTTCCGCATCTTTGACACTTGACACGGTCACACTGGCCAACATGATGAAAGTTGCACCTGTTGCACTTTGGATATTTCCCAGCATATCCGCTCGAAACCTGCCCGCTACCGTTGTGGTTGGTGTTGTTGTTGTGATTCTGAGTATTAAAGCTCCGAGTAAATTCGGGCTTACGGTAGTGGTGTTGCGGTGGGAGGTTCGAGGATGAAGATCTGGTGTTGTTAAACTTTCTCTTCCCGCTGTTCGGGTTGCTGTTGCTGTTACTGTTGCTGACGTGGTCATTACTCGGGTTGTCACGGGCTTTAGTGGTCGAACCCCTAGGTGGTAACGCACCTTGGGTCACAGCCTGATCCGTCAGTTTGTGAGCTAAACGGATCGCTTGTTGGATCGTGGCTGGTCGGGAAGACGTCACCATGCCCTGAATTTGCGGTGCTAAACCATCAATGTACATTTCTATTCTCTTGCTCGGCGGATCCACCATCCGCGGACACATCACAGCCAACTCGTGCGAACGAGTGGTGTAGGCTTCGATTTCCGAACCCACCATCTTCAACGACCAAAACTCCGACTCTAACTTCGAAATTTCTTCCCTCGGACAGTACTCCTCTCGCATCATGCTCTTGAACTCCTCCCAGTTCATCGCGTTAGCCAGTTCCAACCCAAGGATCTGGACGTTTGAATTCCACCAAGTGAGGGCGGAATCCTCAAGTGTCCCAGCAGCGAATTTGACCCTACTGGCAGGGGGACAATTACACATCTCAAAAGCCGACTCGGCCTTCTCAGCCCAACGCAGGAAGCCTATAGCTCCCTCAGTGCCCTTAAACGTACTGGGCTTGCAGTCTAGGTAGTTCTTGAAGGTACACGTTCCACTCGGACCTCCAGTTTGATTCTGAACGTGTGCAGCTAAAGCGGCAGCAACATGGTCATTCAGCAGAGTTTGGAGTTCAGCTGCAGTCATACTGATGTTACCACGTCCTCGTCCAGCGTTTCTTCCGGCCATTTCCTAGAATCACAGTATAAAATGTTAAACATGAATTTTTTTTTTTTTTTTTATCATATACAACACACCATACATGTAATAAAAGATAGGTAAGAAAGAAAAATAAGAAACAACATCACATCACAACCACATATTAGTCTAAATAAAAATTCATGATTAAAACCATTGTATTCGCTACAAAGTATTTCCAATCAATCCTTAAAATCATAGAAAAATAATAGTTAGGATGGAGACAACCCCTCCATCTAAGTGTCATCATCACTAGATGTCGTCATCTGAGGACACCTCCGAGTGTGCCTCCTCCTCAGCCGGTTCTTCCTCCGGTTCTTCTTCGGGTTCCTCCTCGGGATCTTCCTCGGGATCCTCCTCAGGCTCCTCTTCGGGATCTTCTTCAGGTTCTACTTCAGGCTCTGCCTCGGGCTCGGCCTCAGGCTCTGCCTCAGGTTCTGCTGCGTTCTGAGCAAGTTGCATTTGTAGGACATCGCAACGCTCTAACGCTATCTCAGTTCGGGTCCTTGCTTCTTGGAGTTGCTCTTGCAAGTCTATCATCTCAGCTTGCATCTTCATCATAACCTTCGTTTGTTGCTCACTAGTCTCTTGCATATCTTTCATTGCCGCTGCCATGCGGGCAATCTCCTCCTAAGTCTCGGTTCCGTCTTTAAACAGTCTGGCAACATTTTCTCTCGTGTAGCGCATGTAACCCACATCACGCTCCAAACAAGAAACAACAGCTGCGAGAACTCGCTCCACAGGTTCGGTTATGGGTGGTAGAGTGTTGGGATAAGCAGGGTGGTTCGGGTGAGGCAACGGAGGAACTTGTTCGTGATAGACCATACGTCTGATCATGTTAGGGTACCAATCCCAGCTAACGTCGTTTTCGTAAAGGCCTCCGGATAGGCGGTACCTCTTCGGTGCGGGAGCTTCGAGTTCCGGGACTACGCGGGGTGGCGAGGCGGTTGGTAACTGAGGTTCCTTCCCGTGAGCATGCGTCATCGAATCGGATGATGATGAGGGTGGCGTCGACATTCCTACAGGTAAGCCGTGTATGCGCGCGTATGAGTGAAAGAGATAAAGAGATAAGATTACCAGACTACACAAACCTATGCAGTGCGTATCATTATAACTAATGGGTCGTCGCGGTTATAGTCTAGTATGCATGCAGCTTCTAGTTCGCTATAACCAATGGCTCTGATACCAATCTGTCACACCCTCAAAATCCACTAACGGAGTTTTACCGTCAGAGGGTGTGAACTGGCAGGATCGGAATCATTAGTTATAATCAAACCAAAGAAAAACGTTTAAATGCAAAGAAATGCGGAAGCGTAAAACCTTAGTTCGAAAGTTGCGTCACGCAGGACGACTTAAAACCAAATATAACTGTTAAAAGCAAGTTTGCAGAACAAAAGTATTTTCGTTTAATGCATGCTCCTAAACCGCGCGCCCGCCTCGGCTACCTGAGAATAACATACTAAAAGTGTCAACACAAGGTTGGTGAGTTCACAAGTTATATAAGATAAATCGTTTAGCGTTTTGCGTAACCTCGTTACGGCGTTTCAGTGTTGCGTAACCACGTTACGGCGTTTAAGTGTTGCGTAACCACGTTACGGCGTTTAAGTGTTGCGTAACCACGTTACGGCGTTTAAGTGTTGCGTAACCACGTTACGGCGTTTAAGTGTTTTGCATTACCAGATAGTGTTATGTCAAATTATATATCGATAGGTAGCTAATCTATACAACAAGTATCGCTAAGTGGTTCGAGACCGAAGCTGACTGTTTATCAAGTGCCCGTCACCAGGTCAACCCAGACCATGGTAAGTGTTAGCCAAAATTACACCCACTCAACCTCCAGTTGAGCTTAGCGTCGGGTGGGGTTTGTCAAACCCAGTAGTACTACTCAACAGTGACTCGCTATTCCAAATATTAACCGGTTCGATGTGTGGGACTTCAAATGTTACGTTTGCCGCTTAGCCTTTACAAGTGATATATAATTTATAACAAAATCTTAAATATGCGTTTATCTCAGAAAATGCGTTTATCGGAGTATGTTATCTCCCCCAAGTGAAAAACGTTTGAAAACAGATCAAAGAGCGGGGTAAGTGAAACTCACTGTTTGCGAAGAATATCCCGATCTAGATCACCAAGTGATGTGCGTCGTAGAAACTCTCTAGCGTTCTAAATAACAAAGAGATTTTCTAAGTATCGGTACGTTTAACGAGTCTCTAGACTCGGCACATAATACCTATGCACGTGACAGATTTCGTGTTTCGTTTGTGAATCGTGTGTGACTTAAACATGTACAATTGTGATACGATACATGAGTGAGCAATTACTTTCGTGTCACGTACTAATAACATACTTTACTAGGAATTATCCCCGTAAGGGCATTTTGGTCAACAAACAAAATTAACTAACCATTATTCCCCATAAGGGCAATTTGGTCAATTCATGGCAATCAATTAGCAACTATTCCCCGCAAGGGTATTTTGGTCAAAACATAACAAATATACAAAAACTATCATATTTCATGCATTTTTACACAACTCAGCAGTTAGTTTCATTATGACAGAATTTCTACTTGAAAGATTGTACTATTTCACCGATCATAACGTCTCAATTAATTCACCAAAAATCACCACAGAAGCATACATATCTTAGGTTTCCAGAACATATTTTATCTTATTTTTATTCCACATATTTTTCTTATAATGACCAAAACATTACAGCAAACTCATATCAGTCAGATTCATGCGCAACAGAATGTTATTTGCAATTCCCGTTAAACGAAAAATCCAATAAATGCAAGACCACTTGGGTTTGGTTCCTAACTCAATGAGTCAACTTCCAGAAGTGGAACCAACCCAATTGGCCTCGTGGTTCATGAGATATAACATTTACAACTTAACCTAACAGCAGGTCTAACAGCTCAGCTTTGCACCACGTTTTTGTAAAATAATAAAAGTACACTTCTACTTGTCCAAAAATTACAAACCTATACTTCATGGAAACTAGACTCAACCTAGTTTACTGCAGTACCCACAATCTCAACCAATTTTCACGTTTACACTTCGTTACAGTCATTTAAACATCGTATACACATTCTGCCCAGAATCTGTTCACATCAAAACTCAACAATTTAACTATCTATGGACCATAAATCAATCATATAACATGCTAGACACTACCACCACTATCCATGCATGTCAATTACACCATGCATACAAGATTAGGGTTTGTATTTCAACTCAAATCAAAGACAACAATCAATCATGCATCAACATCAATACTAGTTATCAATCATCATGAATTCAACAACCATCATGTTAACTCATACATATACAAGCAAATCGGCTGCCTAGGGTTTTTGATTAACCCATTAAACATCAAAATTAAACAACAAGGAGGTAAGGGATGATCAATTTTACCTTCCTAGCACCTAGTTCTTGGATTAATCACTTGATTTGAGGGTTGTGTGAGGGTGTTTGTGGACGGCAGCCGTGAGGGAGCAAGGAGGGCCGATCGGAGCTTTTAGGTTTAGAAAATAGATTAGGGTTTGTGATAATGATATATTTATAGATATACAAGTTACACTCTAGTCCCTAAACTTCCAAATGTTACATCTCTAGCCTAATTAGTTGGTTCTTGTTTCTTGTTTAACATTCCACATAACAATCAAGTAACACACATATATCTAACACATAATTATCACATAATTATTGTTTTGACGTTTGTCGTTTATTTATCAATCGTTCGCGTCAACTCGTTTGCGTTTCGGTGCAAATCCCGAAAGACTACACATGTAGTAAGTGTTAAGCGTCATTTAAACCCTAGTTTAAATGTAATGAAGTGTGCGTTATAGATTCAACGATCTTAAAGTTTGAATTGACGGAGTTGAGTTAACGGGGTTAACCTGAAATTGACGATTGTCACAAAAGGTTAATTTGATTAAACTTTGATAAGTTCAATTAAAGTGTAACAACTCGGTTTTACCAAGTTATGTTACCCGACCCCGCTTTTATATTCGGGTTATTTTATCAAATTGCTATGGTTTAATTGTTTATACTCACAGATAACAGTTTTGCCTATTTTTATTCACTTTTATCATTATATATTATTACCACTTTTGTTTGTGTCAAAACTGGTGATCTACTCACTCAACATGTGTTGTTGACAAACATATATTTTGTACGCATTTGCAGGTTATAGATTTTGATTTCTTATCGAACTGAAGCTCACATAGAGATGACTTTAGGATAAAACATATACCAGAAATAGTTGGTTTTGTATTTATAATTTTCTTTATTTTTGTTGCATATGAATGTTGTTTGATAATAAACAAATTAATTAGATATTGTCGCTTTGTAATTTCAAGATAGTAACCTTGTGAGCTGTGACAATCAGTTCACGCCCCGACATTTCCGCCGTAGGTTGGGGTGTGACATAAAGCCCTAATTAACCCTTTAAATTTTAATTAAAATTGACAAAAAGGATTTCATTGAGTTTGTCTCTACCTTAGGAACAAGAATTGATCAATCGAAACGAGTTTAGTAATGGTTGAGAATTCTGGAAATTTTGGCCAGAGTTTCTCTTTGTATTTCATGAATATAGATGAAGATGAATGAAGACCATTCTTCTTCATCTAAGTTTTATATCATACTGTTTGCACGCAAACCCAAGTGTATGAATAGGCCCATTCGTTAGTTTTAACGAATGACCATTCATTCGTGTATCCATTCATTAAGGAAATTCAACGAATCAATCATTAAATAATATGTTAACGAGTAGCTCTCTATTAGTTATTCATTCGTTATTTTAATCATAGCGAATGATGTCATTAGTTATCAGACCAGCGGAAGCGAATGAAGTAATAACAAATGTTACCATTCGTTATCAAAAGCGAAGCGAATGACCATAATTCGTTATCTTATTAAGTTAAGGAATGGGTTACATTCGTTAAAACTGTTGTAACGAATGGGATTAAATAAAAATGTAAAAATGAATTTCCATTATAACATTCCAAGGATTAAATATGTATCAAAAACCCGTGTTATGGTAAAAATAACCTTAAAACTTTTACCACAAGAGGTAAAAATCAATACCTTAACGTGTTTTACCTGAAAAAACATAACTTAAATGATCTAGTTCATTGATATTATAGGGGATTGAATCAATGTGTAATACGTTAGGTAAAGTGAATGTGTGTTGAGAGAGTAATCGAGCAGAGTAACGACTTGTAATTTGATAATTCGCACACTTGTTATAAATTAATATAAGGAACAAGCTATATATAGAAGACGATACCCATTCGTTATACATTCCATAACGAATGGGATCCATTATTCTTCATACCCTAACATAACTTATAGTATAACGAATGACTCATTCATTATACCTCATTCGTTAAACATCCTTAACGAATGGTACAAAATAATAACTTATAAACTCATTCGTTATACACTCCATAACGTATGGACAAAACATATAATGGATGGAAACATTCATTAAACATACTTAACAATGTCCATGTAACTTAAAGAATGGATATTACTATTACCAATATGCCCTTTACATTAATAAAGAAAAATTAAATACAAAGACCGAGGCGACAAAACAATGCACTAACAACTTTGTTTGGAGATAGATCTAGAACAATACCTAGAATGCTAAGTTAGGTGATTTATTTGCATACATTAAGTAGGTTATTATGTTATGATATGTTATTCATGTTCTTGAATTTGGGTTTAGGGCAATCTAGTATCCAGATGGTGAAAACAAATGCAATCGTAAATAAAAACTAAAAGTTTGAAAATTGGATCATGTTAATCATTGTTGTTGTTTTGATTTGTGGTTTGATATAAAAACCTTAAATGGTTCAATGGATTTATGTGATTTGATGATTATATATTAGTTTTGATGGTTAATGATGATTTATTGGAAAATTAGGATCATACGCATGCTAGGAACAAAGTACATGAGAAAATGGTTGAAATCTAATTCCTGACAGGTTCGTTTGTGTTGATTGTTTGTATTGTAAACTTATGTAAGATTGGTGTTTTTGGTTGGTTTTTGATTCTACGTTTTACTAATTTGAGTCTAGTTTCTTGAAAACTAAAAATCGTAATTTTTGGAAACGGATTTAGTCAATTTTTATGATCTTACATATTTATAGGTCAGGCCGGTTTTGAATGATTTTCTTATGGTCTTGAATGTTAGTTTCATATCCTGAGTTTGAAAAAGGCTGTTGGGTTGGTTCCACTTCTATAATATCATTTATTGAGTTAGGAGTCAAACCTCATTAGTCTTGCATTATTTGGGTTAATAAAAAAGTCTTACCTAATTTTTACTTTTTACCGCGCACTATAAGGGCTACATGTACCATACTGCTTTGTTTGAATTTTTAGGATTTTTGGGTACATTGGAAAAATGTAAAAAAATATATTTCTGGAAGCCTAAGACATGTGACATTTTGTAGTAAAACCTTCATAATTTAACTCAGTGATTAGATGGGTAGAAAAAATTAGTTTTCTTAGGTTAAATTCTGTCAAGTGAATATAGAATTGATATGTATGCAATATGACGAGTTTAATGATCATTTATGTACTAATTAACATTGTTGATGATTGTAACTTGGTTTGGCAATTAGAAATTACTTTAACTAAATGGTTAGTCTTACTTGAAAATTTGAAATTGTGGTAGACTCTTGTTTAGTTCATGATTGCTGCATATAAAGTGAACTACTGTTTACACCATCCATGATTAATAAGCTTGTAATTAAAAACGACACTTAGCAATTATAAGTCAATATACTTGATTACATGTCACAACGATTCGTCGTGTCAACTTGGTCAAATTTGGTCAAAGGGTTAATTCAGTCAAACATTTTGATCAACGGTCAACAAAGCTGTACCTTGTGATCAAAGGTCAACAAATTGGACCTTTTGGTCAAGGTCAACAAAAAGTCAAAGTTTGGACAAAGTCAACAAAAGTCAAACATAATTAAACAATGGTATTGTTTGGATATTAGGGATTCTAGGAATCACAACACATTACTTACATACTTGTACACTTTAGGATACTCGTACGGGACTTCTCGCTTAGCAGCTGACTTTGTTTTTAGAACGCTTTCGTGGTGAGTTTCACAGCCCATCTCTTTTACTTACTCCTTCTAGGGATGAAAGCATGCACAAACCTTTTTGGATCTTGTAGATTGTTATTTATCGCATGTATACATAGTGAACTAATAAAATGAAAGTCCTCACACATTGGACCGTTAACTAAGGTTAACTGGCAAGGTAATATTAAGTAGTACTATTGGGTTTGACAAACCCACCCACGCTAAAACTCGACTGGATGTCAGATGGATGTAAGACTATCCACTATCACAACCCAAATCAACCCAACAATTTATTAAAAAACTAATTTCTCTCTCTTCCACCTATACAACCTAACCTAATCCAATATTTCACTCACTATCACAACCCAACCTAAACTAATATTTTATTAAAAAAATATGCTTAATTTTTTTTATCAAATTTATATCAAAATGTTGAATATTTTTTTAAATAAAACCATGTTGTTATATTTTTGTAAAAAAAGGTTAAAAGTTGTAATTTTTATGAAAAAAATAAGTTAGATATAAAAGTCTGGTTGCAAACTTGGGTTGCTGGAACAACCTAGGTTGCAACCGGTTGTGAACAAAAAACAATTTCCAATTATTTAATTAAAACATTTTTTTTGTCATTTTGTGCCACCTTGCAACCGGTTGTAATAAATGGTCACCATAGTGGATAGTCTAACATTGAACTAAACCTTTCCAAGACAGTGTTAAGACTTAGTGGGAAGAAAAAACCAAAATGTCAGCGTCGGTCATAATGGAAACCACAATATTGTATCATGAGTACTAGCGTAATTACCTAGTGATAAGACACCGCTTACATTATCTACTTATTGATGTGTTGTAAAACACACATATTTTCCATACCTTTTTATCATCTTTTTATTACTAATTTATATAATAAATAATGATTTTAACTCGTTTTAACTTGATCTTACAAAGTTTATTATTTTGTGTAGGTGACAAGTTTTAAAAGAGATAAGGTTCGGGTTTTGGAAGATAAAAGAGGCTTTTATGATCAATGTTTGAAGAACCATGTTAAAGCCCGACCCAAAAGCCCACAAGTATAAACCATTACTTGCATATTATATATTAGACATTAAAAAGAGTAAAAAAACCCTAACCTAGTTGGCAGCTCAACAATTCCCGATCGGAAATCAACAAGGAAAGTTTGTGATTTCTTTGGTCGGCTAGTGGGGGAGCAAGAGGTTCTTTTGTTTGTTTTAAGGAGACCACCAATTATATAATTGCTGGCTGGTGAAAAGTGTTGTGAGGAAGCAAAAGAAACAACAAAAAATTTAATAACCTAACCCATCCTCATAATTCCGATCGGACCTGTTAGCAGCCAAAGGAAGAGAAAAACGTTTTTTTGGAGGTGTGTGGCAGCTAGGAGAAGAAGATTAACTTCAAGGGAGACTTGGTACAACAGCTCGAGGTATTTTTCATCAATAAACTCAGCCATAAATTGATAGTATAACTCCATAAACTTTGTTCTTTTGTTCAAGATTCATAACTTGTTGATTTTGATCTTTTACTTGAAAAGTTTTGCTATTGAATTGAAGATTGAATTGTGCTTAATTGATCTTGATCATTGAATGAGTTTAATTATGTTTTGGTTGACTTATATGATGTTTAACTTAAGTATATGCTGCTGTCCAAAATTAATGTTAGGATAAGCTAGTTAGTTCTACCTAGGTTAGATGAATATTGTTAGGTTTTAATGAGTAATATGGATTGTTGATTATCATGACTTGATTTGTTAATGAAAAGTTTGGTTTAACATTGACTTAGGTTGTGTTTATTGGCTGTGTTTTCATTAATTATACTCATATACCTCTTGCTTTGATTGATTGAATCAGTTTTGGTTGAATTTAGCTTGTTTGAACTCTTTACTTTGTGTTTAGAGATTGTTTGCGGGGTTTACAACCGTAGGGTTTAGTTGGGTATGTTAAATAGTTAAAATCAGCGGGTAGGCACCTTCTTAGATACCGAGAGGTGATAGGAAGTAAGGTCGTCTCATAGCTTTTGCTTGTTAAGATTAGGATCGCGCGAGAGCGGGTTCGGTTCTTGTCGGGTTTGGGTTTGTGAGCGATTAGTTGAACTAGTTTAAGTTAAACTTAATTGTTCCTCTATCCTTGGTTGCGTAGTATTCGTATCCATTAGGGTAGCGTGTCAGTGAGACCGAGAGGAGAGTCGATATTAGAACACTTTAGCAACTCGTTTCCCGGTTAGTTCTTAAAATCAACTAAGTGTAAGTTAGGGTTTGTTAGTGAGACCGAGAGGTGATCTAGCTTTCTTGATTGAACCTTAGTTGTGTCATCCTTAGGAACCAGTGTCGTGAGATTCTTCATTCCATTAGCTTATTATACCTTCAATAGGATTCTTCCCTAGGTAGACGTTTTCTCCATTGATAAGTCTCTTTCTCAAAGTTTCGTCTAGTCTTGTTAAGTTAAGTCTTTTAAGATAATTAAAGTAAGTTAGGTAAAATAGTTAATAATTAAAAAATATTATTCATAGGTGAGTCTCGGTTAGGGTTAAGTATTAAGTACGTTTTCACGTGTCCTTGTGTTCGATACTCGGACTTCCTTAGGTGATCGGTACACTTGCCGGTTGTGTGTGGATTCGTTAGGATTTTCTTTTATAAATTTAAAGCTTCGTTGTGAGTTATTTAGAAAGAGCATCATTAGACACACATCAAGTTTTTGGCGCCATTCCTGGGGACACGGTTAGAGGCATATTGAGAACAACTCGAGTTAGGACTTACCTTGTTTGCTACTTGTTTTTCTTATTTGCTTTGTTTGTTAGTTTAAAATAGTTTAGCTAATTTTCGTTTATTTTGTTTATTCTAATAGTTTTATGCGACGTACTCGATCTCTAGGACCACCAGAAGCCGAAGGATTTTCCGAACCTGAGAGAGAGAGTTGCGTGAAAGACGTCGTACCAAGCCGTCTTCTAGTTCTTTTTCATCGTCTGTTGGTAATACATCCTCTTCTCTTACTTTTTCTGAACCCGTCATTAGGGATAGGATCATGGGCGATGCAGCACCACAGAGGAGGACAGTTGAAGACCGGGCCCGTCCGGTCGACGCTGGCGTGAGATCCAGCATTGCTCCACCAGCCATCGTAGGTAACAACAATTGGCTGATTCCATCGAACATTCTGAACACCATCTCTCATTCTGCTCAATTTCACGGGTTGCTCCACGAGAACCCACATTCTCATCTCACTTGCATTACACGTATTTGCGACACTTTTCATCTTGCTGGCGTATCTGAAGACGCCATCAAACTCCGCATTTTTCCATTCTCACTCGTTGATCATGCGAGTATATGGCTTGAGTCCCTCCCACAGGGATCCATTGCTACTTGGTCTGCCATTCAGACCCAGTTTCTTGAGAAATACGATCCTCCAGCTAAGGCTGCTCGTTTGCGTAACCAGGTTCATTCTTTCCATATGGAGGACGCCGAGAGCTTCTACGAGGCGTGGGAGAGATTCAAAAATATACTTACTTTATGTCCGAACAACGGCCTACAAGACTGGGCAGTTGTTGAGAAGTTCTATAACGGAGTGACATATGCGACTCAGAGTATGCTCGACACGGCTGCGGGAGGCAACTTATTGACGACAAAGGATACCGATGAGTGCATTGCCTTGTTTAACGGTTTAGCCATGAGTAGATACCAGCGACCACCCGCTAAGAGCACCAAAACAGTCGACTCCCTATCACGCGGCATGCATTCGGTCGACATGAGCACCGCGCTTGCAGCACAGGTTGAGGCATTGGCGAAGATCGTGAAGGACTTGCAGGTGAAAAGTAAATTGTGCGAGATCTATAGAGGGAGGCATGATACCGTTCAGTGCCCCGTAGGTTACCAGGAGGAGGCAGTTGACTTTGTTATTAATCCGAACCGAAATCATAACTCTTTCAATTCTTATAATTCGGGGTGGAGAGGTAATCAAAATTCCAACAGGAGGAACGAAAATCAGTCCGGCTTCCAGCAGCGTTAGAGTCTATTCCAGGATTCCAGTGAGGGAGCGAGTAGTGGCGAGAAGAAGCCCACGTTAGAGGAGATGATGGCACAACAGACACAGATGCTGTCACAGCTTAGGACTCAAGAGGACTCCCGTCACAAAGAGACTCTAGAGAAATTTTGGGAGCACGAGTCACTCATGAGAAATCACGGAGCGTCAATTCAAAATCTTGAGCGGCAGATGGGAGAGATAGCAAGTCTTCTGAATGGGAGGTCGCCAGGAACACTTCCAAGTAATACTGAACAAAATCCGAAGGAGTTCGCGAAGGCTGTGACGACAAGGAGTGGTGCAGGGGCACGCTACGAGCCCGTGATTCAGGAGGCGACGAGAGGAGTCGTTGAGGAGGATGCCTTAGATGTAGAGGAGCAGGTAGACGAGGAGATTCAGTTGGAGTCCCCACCGGCCAAGGTGAATCAGAGGTGTAGCCCAGGAAGTACAACACAGGCCAAGAACCAATGGTTACCCAGCACACCAGCGAGAGTCTACAAACCTATACTTCCATATCTCGGGAGAGTCCATAGGGATAGAGATGAGGAGCAGAACTCCAAATTTCTTGATCTTTTGAAGCAACTTCATCTTAACATTTCATTCCTTGAGGCACTCACTCAAATGCCGAAATATGCAAAGTTTCTTAAGGATATTCTTTTGAATAAGGAGAAGTTAGCTGAGGTCTCTTCCATCCCATTGAGTGCTGGATGCTTTTCAGTCTTGCAGAGAAAGTTACCAGAAAAGATGTCCGATGCTGGGAGTTTCACGATTCCCTGCATCTTGAGTGATAATATGGTTGTTGATGCGCTGGCAGATCTTGGTGCCAGTATTAATCTTATGCCGTATTCCGTGTATTGCAAGTTGGGTTTAGGAGAACCACGCCCTACCCGTATGAGTATCCAGCTTGCTGATCGTTCTGTGAAATACCCCCGAGGGGTGGTTGAGAACATGCTTGTTCGTGTCGACAAGTTCATTTTCCCGGTGGACTTTGTCATCTTGGACATGAAGTTAAGTCTTTAAGTTAATTAAAGTAAGTTAGGTAAAATAGTTAATAATTAAATAATATTATTCATAGGTGACTCTTGGTTAGGGTTAAGTATTAAGTACGTTTTCACGTGTCCTTGTGTTCGTTACTCGGACTTCCTTAGGTCTATACTATTTTTGATCGGCACACTTGCCGGTTGTGTGTGGATTCGTTAGGATTTTCGTTTTATAAATTTAAAGCTTAGTTGTGAGTTATTTAGAAAGAGCATCATTAGACACACATAATTTATTCAAAGAACTTGTTTTAAAATACAAACCTGTGAACTCACTAAACAATGTGTTGACACTTTTTAGCATGACTTATCAGGTCACTAAGGTGCACATCAGGAGTTAGGATTTCATTGTGATTGCATGACTTTTATCAAACAACCAAGCTTGTTTGGTTACATGATTTGTAGTGTCTGTGAATCTAACAACTAAACATTTCTTTGTACTTGAGGTACACATGTACACAACAACTAAACATCTCAATGCATTGCGGGTTTGTCGACATCATCGCCAAAATTTTTCTCGGGCTAGCAGTGTGTCAATCTTGGTGTCACATTAGTGTTTACACCCCTTCTTACATCATCGGAGCCGAGGAAGATGCATGCTTGCACATAGCAACGACATCGTCGGGAATGATGAGCCGTCTCAGGACCTTTTTGGGGGCAACACCGAACGCACATAATCTCACCGGGAGTTGGGTTCGTCGGAAGCGAGACCCTTCCCTACCAACAAATGACAATACCTTGAACTTTCTAGCTTTATTCCACTTCAAGCCCGAAATCATGAGTCTCAAGTGAGACAAGCCGCATTGAGGCAGACACTTGAAGGCACCTTTACAAAAGGCCATTTACAAGGAGATGTCATCACTTTTCCTGAGCCGCACTGTGACACCCGGCATTTTCAGGTTAACTTCTTTAATTAAACCCAGTTAAATTCTGTTGACTGTGTCAGTAAACCCGGTTAGTTCTGTTAACTAAGTTAATGAACTCTTATACATGTAGTGTTATGTATGCACACATTGAGTTAGTCGTATCGTTGGTGACCTAAGTGAGAGTAACTAGTTATTGATAACTAGAATAATAAACTTGTCACACATGCTATATGTTATAATAAATTTGTCACGCATGATATGTTACATGTATTATATGTGATAGATGTAATTGTGTTACATTCTTAAGATGTTACATGATTAGTTATTGCATACCCATATGTTGTAAGAGATTGAATAATTAAATAACAAAAGTAACAAAAGAGAAGTGCACAACATATGGTGACTAGGAAATGGTTATAATAAAATGTAACATGTCACAAATTAAATAAAATAAAGTTATCTAATGTTTAATCAAATTGATGATGACTTAATGAAGGTGTAAATGAATGTGTAATGAGGATTAAATAACAATGAAGATTCTACTTTTCTTTTTCTCTCCTTGGCCATCCAATTCACACACATATACACACATTTTATTTTCTCAAAATCTCTCTCAAAAATCATAAACAATTTGGTGAATTTGGAAGAAAGAATATTGGATTTTTGAATCAAGCAATAGGTAAGTATATTTTAGTATACATTCTTGTGTATATTTTTATTTTTGATTCATGAAACCTAGTATCCAAATAATCGGATTTGTGAAAAAATGAATCAAGGATGATCAAGGTTGATTGTTAAAAGAAATTTTGTGTGTTATTATAAAAGAAAGGATGGAAACCTCTTTGTAACTAAATATTATTTTATAAATCATTAAAATAATTAGAGACATGAAATTTGATTGTATAAAAATGTTCCTTGATGATTTAAGATCATAAGGATGTAAAAATCATGATTTTTGTGATTTGTGGTTTGAATCTGCTTGTTGAAAGATTCTGTGTCTTAAATTGTATGTTAAATAACTTGATGATAAGTTTGGGTTTCTTAATGATTTATGATTCTATGATTAAGTTCTTTGAATATAGTTTTCAAAAAGTCAAGAATCGTAATTTTTGGACTTGGTTTGACTAGGTTTTATTAATTTACAAAATTGGGGTGCAATCCTGATTGAATGATACATTTTCTGTGCTGTATTATAAATTGCATAACTTGATATTAAAAATAGATATGAGTATGATTCCACTTCTGAAATGTTATAAATTGAAATGGGAATCTAATCCATTTTTTTGCATCAATTGGAAAAATATAGAATATTTGAAAAATATTTGTGTACTGCTGTGTTAAAATAGAGACTGAAGTTAGGTTGTTGTAGAGGGTGAATATTCTGTCTGTTTTGGTGAATTGGAAAATTATAAGAAAAATATATGTTATACCTAATACTTGTAAGAATATGTGTGAATTATTTTGTAATTTAATAACAAGTTTTGGTTGGTTGTAAAAATAAGTTTTAATGATTGAAAACTTGTTAAGGATGAGTAACATATTGGTTAGTAAAAATAATTGTGATTGCTAGCGTATATTAGACTCCGTGGGTGGCAAACAAACTAACAAGTCAACCTCGGTCACAATGGAACTCACACTAATGTAACATGATTGCTAGAGTAATTAACTAGCGGTATTACTAATGCATACATTATCCATGCTTTATTACTTACAACGTTTACTTACTAAATGGTTTGTTTAACGAACTTGTTTTTAAACTCAAACCTGTGAACTCACCAACCGTTGTGTTGACCCGTTTTAGCATGTCTTTCTTAGATATTTAAGGTGCACGTGCGAAGTTGAAATGAGTCTAGGATGAATGGGTCCCACTAAGCATCGAATCATGCTGGGAGTCTTCAATGAAATGTTATGTCTGGGCGTCTTGACACACACTCTGGGTTTTTAAGTGTTTTCATAAATTATACGCTTTCACAAATGTAAAAACTTTATTGTAAATATACTTACCTCATTTATGATGAGCAATAATATTTAAATAGTTTCCATGATAAATTGGTTGTTAGTTATGACACATGGCTAGATCCTGGTATGTCATTGGTATCAGAGCCGTTTGTTATAGTGAACTAGATTTGTTTTCAAAAACCAGTCTATAACCGTTTTCAAAGCTTTGTGTCAGTTTTAAAACTTACAAACCCAGACATACATTTCATTCATGCATGCACTGCATATGTGTACGCGTTGTATTCGCACCGCATTGATTTCGCACTTAGCTTCTGCACTCATTTATGTCAAGCATATTATTCATGCATTTGCATACACGTTTATTCTGTACTTGGAGTACGTAGTATGTTAGTACATAACCACTTAACTCTACAATTCCATACGGGTATGTCGATATCATCGACAACATTATCCTCGGATAAGGAGCATGCCACCCTTTTTTTCACATCAGAACCTTCACCCTTCTCACATCATTGGAGCCGAGGAAATATCTACTTGAATTTAGCAACGACATCATCTAGAATGATGAGTCATCTCAGGCTCTTGCACGGGTAATGCCAAACGAGTATAACTCTTCAAGCGTTGGGTATGTCGGAAGTGAGGCTCTTATCTATCTACCATCTTGAGTATCCTAAACTTGCTAGCCATACTCCACTCATAACTCCAAACTTGAGTCTTGGGTGAGACACACCTCTTTGAGGCAGACCCTTTTAGGCATTTTTTTTTATAGAAATTCATAAGTATTGAGATGCCATAATTTTCATTCCTGACCCGCGCGTTCATTTCACTAGTCAATGCTGCTGGAAGAGTAGATTAACTGCGCAACTGAAAACATCTTGCTTATGGTACACTCAAAGTCTATTCTAACTTAGAGGGAAAAAAATTCTTACTTCACTTTATTTCTAGCTTATGTATAAGTCATACTTCGATTGCATGTTTGCTTCCCGAACATGTACTTCTGCCATCTGTAAAGATGAACTCTTAGTGTGTTCGACTCGAGTGAATACTAGGATAATCTATTCCCAACCAAAGTTTTGGGTGAAACTCTGAACTAATCTATGTATGATCAATAAAAAGTCTTTTTGCTCACCTTTTCATGATTAGTATCATTCTGTACTCCGCAATCCAAACTAAGGGACAACTTGACGCAGGGTGGGAGGAATTGGGCTAATCATGTAAACCGAATTATTATTTTGGGTGCACACTTAATAATAATTTATGGTGCATGTGAATCCTGATGAATCCTATAGTGTGGTCATAGTCCATGAATCTCAAACCTAAGTTTCCACCATTGCTGGAAGCTCTCATAACTCGTCCAACACTAGTAGAAATTTTATAATATGTTCTATAACTGGTAGAAGCGACTAGCCGATTGAAGATGGATCCTCATAAAATTTGATGTTTTAGTTACCAATAAGCAAGTTATTTTGGCAAGCTTAAGATATCTTTTCCAGACCTTGATATGAAAATAATCTGAATGAAAAACCTCTCTAGCGTTTCGTGACAAGACCTCTAACCCTAGTGTAAATGCGAAGTTTTAAGAACCTCTTGTAAACCAAAATCATGTTTGTGCGACCTAGCTAAAAGTTCCTGTTGATATACTTACCCTGACCAATTGTTAACTCCCATTTTATCTTGAATTTATTTTTTTTTTCGGACCTTGACAAACTCAATAATAAGACCATTCAATAAGATAATTCCATTTTCTTTAGGACATTGGAAAACATAATTTAAACCATCGAACCTCCACTAGAATGCGATGAATTGGAATACCTTATGCACGGATGGAACCGTAGCCCTACAACAAAACTCTTTGAGAAATATTTTCTTTAACACCCCTCTTTGGTCATTCTCAAAAACAATTTTAATCACTCGCCTCATCTTGACCCCGTGAACTAACTACTAGTATGGTCCTACCTCAACTCTCACAGAAATCAGTAATTTAGTTATGTAACCATTCATAAAGCGTTGAATCTTTCTCTAGACCTATAGCTCTAAAGACACCTCCCTAAGCATTGGGGAATCCCCTATGCAACTTTTCCTAGAAATTTTTTGGCCCTGGAGCAATGATCCTTAATCGTCTGAAGTAATGCCTTGATCGTATGTGAAGGCTGATGGTGTAACTCATCTTATGTGCCTATAGTAACAACGAACAAGTTTTTGATACAAACCTCCAGCACTGGCTCGCCCTAGTTTGAGTCAAACCCCGAATAGCCTAAGTATTATTGAATGCCTTAGTGAAGGAAACTAAATTGATTTCTTCCCATTTGTCTTCAATACAAGCTCGAACCCGCCAATGCCATCATTTTGCACGAACATAACGAAGTGATATATACCAAACCTAAACTTCAGTAGAACAACGAGTATGACCTTGACAAGACATATGGTGAAACTTTTCTTCTAGTAAACAAACAACAAAGTGATGGACATACTATCCAATAGACGATCAACCTCTGATAATTACTTCGTCTGTGACAAACCTTAATTTGAATGAAACCCGAATAACCGTGTCCTCATTATGACTTCTATTTGTCCATAGTATTAAAGTCTAATCAACAACGTATTTCTATTCTCGGAGTACCTTATACCGCCCGACTGAGGACTAGATAGTTAACGTGATTAAGTCATGTCAGTTGGCGTAAGACCGTTCATCATCAAAACCATGCTCAGATCCGTAACTCACGAGGAGCGACGAGTAACCATCAATCAAAGTATTCATATAGATTCATATTGGTCTATCTCAGATGGAAAGCGGAGAAGAGAAATCTACCAGTTACACTTGACACCAGGAAGATACATTTTGGTTAGGATTGGTAATGAAAACCAGCGACGATATGCTATTAGTGTGGTGAGTTAGCTATGGCACACCCTATATATAAATGCTAACAGTTTGTTGATGATGGGGACATCACCAAACGACTTTCCTACCTTGAGCATTGTTATATCGCTTTAACCAGAATCGGTATTCGCACCAAAGTGGTGGAAACAAGAGCTACCTTACCACCAAGAAACGATCTGCTCATGTTAGGAGAGATATTTTCTAAACATGCCTTGTTCGATGTTGGACTTGAACCACAATGCCCGCTAGAGCGGAGGGCAGGGGAAATCGTTTCATTTTGACTGATGATTAGCATTCCTACATAAGATACATTAGATGCCCATTCGACCTAATGACTAAACCTGCTGACCGAGCTAGTTGATGACGTCTTTTCTTTCGATACTTGGAACTAGTTAAGGCCAGTCTCAATTAAAAAACCCATTGGATATGCATTCTGCATTTGGTTAAACGTCGTTAACATTGAATAACGTCTCTAATTCTTAGTGATAGCGACAAACTCTTAGGCTAAAGCCAAATCATGTCCCTTGAGGCCAGACAAATAAAAAACATCATAAGAAGTTTGACTTGTTTCAAATAATCAGAAAACCTCATTGAAGATGGGAGCTAATTTCCATGATCTCCATTATTAATTTATCCTGAACTCCTATCGGATGCAACACCATTTGGGGTAATCATAATTCGTTTGACTAGAAACGCACAATCCTCTGTAATCATGGGTATTAACAATAAAGAGGAAAGAAACGAACCTTTGACCATTCCTTTCAATTTCAAATATGGCAAGTCTTTGATATTTCCCGAATATTCAAAACGATACCTAATTTTGGACTTCATTCAGTTAAAATGATTATAACACCGACTTGTTTGGTTGAAATGACATTTTATCCCTTCCGGAAGGTTAACTCCATTGTTTAGGAGTGGAAGAGCTCGTCCCGTTTCTGAACCTTGATAAAGCATCAATTATTAACGAATGTATTCAACAATCACCTTGATTTTTTTCTTTTCTCTCTTCGATCACTTAAAGTAACTCCTTTGGTATCTCCAAATCACGTGATCTTAGAAGTGAAGAAATTTTGAGTTTAACCAAATTACTTTGATAGGAATTCTGGTACGAGCAATTTCATCAACACTTTGTTTTGGGACACCTATCCTTCGTGTCCACGCCATCAACCTCAAAATTTATGTTGAACACAATCTTCTCATGAAACTTTACTACCTTACCTACGTTGAGTAACGATCCAATCCGATAAACCATACCTCCCTGATTAAAAGAGCGCTAGATTCCACACTTTAAGCATAAGCCATAGGACTTCTAAATCATAGTTCAATTGGGCAAGTAGTATATTTTTCTAATGGTTCCTCGTGTGGAATAGAGGAAACTCAACCTTGGCTAATCAGCGTAATAGTGATCCGAATCTTATGAACATCTTTGGGATGTTGTAACCTGTTACAAGCGTCCTCATTATTGAGTTCCATGAACTCAGATTACCATATTAACCAAAATAAGAAATAAGATGTATTAGTATTCTTCGCTCGATAGCCTCACTTGATCGGTAAATGAAACTCTTATATACAAATTCATCTTTATGAACCACCATCTCCTTGAGCTATAGAAGCCTTATTTTCTAAATCCTTAACATTTGTATCACTTCCGCAATGGTAGTCGTACCTATTACTAAGCTTATCTGGAAATGAGAGTGAACTATTGAGACTCAACTCCTTTACTAGTTTTGAAATTTTTCCATTTATTTACATCAATGGATGCTTATATTATAACTGCTTCCCTAAACTCTTAAAAAGTCATAGTTGAATGCATCAACTTTTACAAACTTTGATCGGATATTCGTATGACAAACCTCTCGGTATATTTTATCTTAATATCTCTAATCAAGTGAATACTTGAATCTCGTTTGGTTCCCAATAACATTAAAAATCGTTAATCTTAGCACTTCCTATTTGTTTATACTGTCAAGCGTTCAGACGCTTTCACTATCAAGAAACTATGGTTATAGTTTCCGTATATCCTAATCAAAATTTCGAGTACGAAATTTCTTTCAACAAGGGGATGATGTGACAAATGAAAAATTTTTCTTAAATACGAGTAACACTGCCCAAATATTAGTGGCACAATCATATAGAATGAAAGTCTACTTACTTACTGAATGTACAGTGAACAAACATATAGACTGAAAGTCTACTAAGGTACTGAATGTACAGTGAACAAACATATAGACATGAAGTCTACTAAATTTACTAAGACCAAACACATAGACGAGAGTCGAATGGTGTAATTAGTAGCATATCAATTTTTGGGACGAAAATTCTTTCAACAAGGGATGATGTGACACCCGGCATTTTCAGGTTAACTTCGTTAACTAAACCCATTTAAATCCTGTTGACTGTGTCAGTAAACCCGGTTAGTTCTGTTAACTAAGTTAATGAACTGTTATACATGTAGTGTCATGTATGCACACATTGACTTAGTCGTGTCATTGGTGACCTAAGTGAGAGTAACTAGTTATTGATAACTAGAATAATAAACTTGTCACACATGCTATATGTTATAATAAATTTTTCACGCATGATATGTTATATGTATTATATGTGATAGATGTAATTGCGTTACATGCTTAAGATGTTACATGATTAGTTATTGCATACCCATATGTTGTAAGAGACTGAATAATTAAATAACATAACATATAATATATTACATGGTAAGTAACAAAAGAGAAGTGCACAACATATGGTGACTAGGAAATGGTTATAATAAAATGTAACATGTAACATGTCACAAATTAAATAAAATAAAGTTATCTAATGTTTAATCAAATTGATGATGACTTAATAAGGGTGTAAATTAATGTGTAATGAGGATTAAATAACAATGAATATTAAACTTTTCTTTTTCTCTCCTTGGCCGTCCAATTCACACACATATACACACATTTTATTTTCTCAAAATCTCTCTCAAAAATCATAAACAATTTGGTGAATTTGGAAGAAAGAATACTGGATTTTTGAATCAAGCAATAGGTAAGTATATTTTAGTATACATTCTTGTGTATATTTTGATTTTTGATTCATGAAACCTAGTATCCTAATAATCGTATTTGTGAAAAAATGAATCAAGGATGATCAAGGTTGATTGTTAAAAGAAATTTTGTGTGTTATTATAAAAGAAAGGATGGAAACCTCTTTGTAACTAAATATTATTTTATAAATTAGTAAAATAATGAAAGACATGAAATTTGATTGTATAAAAATGTTCCTTGATGATTTAAGATCATAAGGATGTAAAAATCATGATTTTTGTGATTTGTGATTTGAATCTGTTTGTTGACAGATTATGTGTATTAGATTGTATGTTGAATAACTTGATGATAAGTTTGGGTTTCTGATTGATTTTTGATTCTATGATTAAGTTCTTTGAATCTAGTTTTCAAAAGGTCAATAATCGTAATTTTTGGACTTGGTTTGACTAGGTTTTATTAATTTACAAAATCGGGGTGCAATCCTGATTGAATGATACATTTTCTGAGCTATGTTATAAATTGCATAACTTGATATTAAAAATAGATATGGGTATGATTCCACTTCTGGAATGTTATAAATTGAAATGGGAATCTAACCCAATTTGTTTTGAATTAATTGGAAAAATATATAATATTTGGAAAATATTTGTGTACTGCTTTGGAAAATATTTGTGAATATTCTGTATGTTTTGGTGAGTTGGTAAATTATATGAAAAATATATGTTATACCTAATAATTGTAAGAATATGTGTGAATTATTTGGTAATTTAATAACAAGTTTTGGTTGGTTGGAAAAATCAGTTTTGATGATTGAAAACTTGTTAAGGATGAGTAACATATTGGTTAGTAAAAATAATTTTGGTTTGTAATAGAATGATTGTGATAAATTGGATTTTGACTTTATGGGTCAACTTAGAACTATTTGATTAAGTGGTTAGTTTTACTTGTGAAGTGTTGAAAGTGGTAGAAGTTAGACTTTGTCATAGAATTGTATGAAAAGTGGCTAAGTGCACATTACTTGATTGTTGTTAAATTGTGACTAGGAACATCAAGTAATCATTTTAAGTCTAGATAATTGGTCAAAAGTCACCAACGGGTCGTCGGTCAATATTTTGGTCAATGGTCAACATTTTGGTCAACGGTCAACAAAACTCAACTTTTAGTCTTCGGTCATCGACACTTGGACTTTTTAGTCAACGGTCAACAACTTGGACCATTTGGTCAAAAGTCAAATGAAAAGTCAAACTTTGGACAAACTCAACAAAAGTCAAACTTTGGTCAAAGTCAACAAAAAGTCAAACTTTGGTCAAACTTCTAATAAACAAGGGAATTGTTTGGATACTAAGGGTTCTAGGAATCGCTTAGCAAATACTTATAGTGCTTGTGTGATTTAGGCACTAGAACAAGTTTGACTTAAGTAGTTGACTTTCAATTTGAACCACATTCGATGTGAGTTTCACTACCCCACTTTTTACTTACTCCTTTTGGGGGGAAAGCATGCAACATACAAACTTTTGGATAATTGTAGACTTTTTAATACCTCATGGGTACATAATGCACTTAAACTGAAGTCTCCCATGCACATTGGACCGTTAACAATTGTACATTGGCTCGGTAATGAAAGGTAGTACCACTGGGTTTGACGAACCCCCCTCGGGGCTCTCGGTTGAGGGAGTCGCCGGGCGTTTCATTTACTAGGAACGCAATATGCACTAGTCTTATATTAGACTCCGTGGGTGGCAAACAAACTAACAAGTCAACCTCGGTCACAATGGAACTCACACTAATGTAACATGATTTCTAGCGTAATTAACTAGCGGTATTACTAATGCATACATTATCCATGCTTTATTGCTTACAACGTTTACTTACTAAATGGTTTGTTTAACAAACTTGTTTTTAAACTCAAACTTGTGAACTCATCAACCGTTGTGTTGACCCGTTTTAGCATGTCTTTCTCAGATATTTAAGGTGCACGTGCGAAGTTGAAATGAGTCTAGGATGCATGGGTCCCACTAAGCATCGAATCATGCTGGGAGTCTTCAATGAAATGTTATGTCTGGGCGTCTTGACACACACTCTGGGTTTTTAAGTGTTTTCATAAATTATACGCTTCCCCAAATGTAAAAACTTTATTGTAAATGTAATTACCTCATTTATGATGAGCAATAATATTTAAATTGTTTCCATGATAAATTGCTTATTAGTTATGACACATGGCTAGATCTTGGTATGTCATTGGTATCAGAGCCGTTGGTTATAGTGAACTAGATTTGTTTTCAAAAACCAGTCTATAACCGTTTTCAAAGCTTTGTGTCAGTTTTAAAACTTACAAACCCAGACATACATTTCATTCATGCATGCACTGCATATGTGTACGCGTTGTATTCGCACCGCATTGATTTCGCACTTAGCTTTTGCACTCATTTATGAAAAGCATATTATTCATGCATTTTCATACACGTTTATTCTGTACTTGGGGTACGTAGTATGTTAGTACATAACCACTTAACTCTACAATGCCATACGGGTATGTCGACATCATCCACAACATTATCCTCGGATAAGGAGCATGCCACTCTTTTTGTCACATCAGAATCTTCACCCTTCTCACATCATTGGAGCCGAGGAAATACCGACTTGAATATAGCAACGACATCGTCTAGAATAATCGGATAAAACGTTTCCTGACTGCTCTTTCTGATGCAACTCTTAAATAATCAATGTTAAATCGTTAACCATATTTCTCTACTGACCTCACCATGGTTACTAGCACTCGGTACACGACAATCTATTCAAAGGGATAACTTGACACAGTGGGTGGAATTAGAGTGAGCATTCAAATAAATTATCATTACGGATGCACACATAAGAATAATTTCTGGTTGTAACATCCCGTTTTCTCATTTTAGTTAATAAAATAAATTGTGGGTTATTAAGAGTCGGGCTTGTGTTGGATAAATAGATGTGGGTTATGGACTTGGGTTAAAAAGGAAAGAAGTAAAGATCATGGGCTTAAGCCCATGACCCATCATATATAAACAATAATTAACCCTTAATCCATTCATTTACACATATTCCTTACACCATCCTAAACACACACTTAAGCTTTCTCTATAGTTCCTCTTTTTCTCTCTAGCCGAATCCAAGGGTAAACCGAGAACCGCCCGGTGTTCCGGCACGGCGGCGCCGGAAAGATAGTGACGGAAAGGCGGCGCGAGAATTTAAGGTTGTCAGAGAATGTCTGACCTAACTTAACCCTAATTCGTTACAGAAATATAACAAATTAACCCCCGGTTCGTTATGCCAATTCGCTATGGAAGAATAACGAATTAGCCTCATTCGATAGCTAATTCGTTAAGCAATTCGTATGCTAATCCGTTATTGAAAGAGTGAAGAACTAGCCCCTGTTCGTTAAGTCCAATTCTTTATGATGACTGGTTCGTTATAAGGTCTAATTCGCTATGAGGACTGGTTCGTTATAAGGGTTCAATTCGCTATAAAGTTCAATTCGTTAACCAGACCAAACGGATAAGTCCAGATTTGTTACAGGGTCCAATTGGTCATGGGGGCAGTTCGTTATAAAGTAACGAATGGGTTCATTCTCTATGAACCCAATTCGTTCAGAACTGAGAAATGACCAGAAGTTTGATAAAATGACAGAATGGTCCCTGGACTTAGATATGAATGATTTAATTACAAAATATCCCTTGAACTTTATTAATTTATAGAAGGTACCTTAAAGGATTGAGAGGTTAAAAATAAAATATTATCATGAAATCCTAATGGAAAATGTGTCAAGACAGTTAATGGAAATAAAATTTTTCCAAGCTGACCTGGCAGCTTACACAGCCAGGGGCTCTGCCCCTTCGACCCTGCTAGGGGCTTCCGCCCCAAGAACCCCGCTGCCAGGGGCGCTGCCCCCAGACCCCGTTCGTTGAGGGTAATAATTAAACTAGAAACACGATATGGGTAGTGATAGTTAAAATGATACGTGTAATTGTTATACAGTTAGTCGTGCACAAGTTAAGAAATGAATAACCATAAAATGGTGAACGTAACCGAGTTCAGGTGAGTTTCTAGACCCATTTCTTGTTATGTTTTCGGGGCTGTGTGCATACTCGATGTGATTAGTTAATACACTTACCTTAATTGGTAAATGTATGCCCTACATGATTATGTATAAATGAATGCTTGACGGTGCGTGAACGATCTTCGGATATTGCATGTATCGTCGGGTGATAGTTTGATATGTATATAAAGTATGAATGATTGCTTGTCGGTACGTGAACGATCTTCAGATATTGCACGAACTGTCAAGTTATAATTTTATGTATAATGTACAAATGATATGTACGTATGTTATGAATAAATGTAAGAGATAGTCAGGTACAGAAGAATGGGACTGAGCCCTAATAATACTCAAGATAGACAGGGACCGGACCCTAAAAATATCTAAGGCAGAAAACGGACCGAGCCCTTATAAATCTCGAGGCAGAAAGGGACTGAGCCCTAATAATACTCAAGGCAGAAAAAGGGACTGGACCCTAATAATATACGAGTCAGAATAGAATAATGTAAAGTAGAGTTTAAAATAAAGTATGAAGGTAAGTATGTATACTATGAACGAATTATGAAAGTATGAAGTACGTATGGAAGTACGTAGTTATGATTGTGTTGTATGTTGTATGTTTTACTAGAACTCACTCAGCGTAGCTGAATTTTAGTATGCACAGAGGTGAGTAGGATGAGGCAGCTCACTTGAGGGGAACACATGGCATGAAATTGAATATGCTGGCATCTCAAGGAAATGTTATGTTATTTAAAAGACTATTTTTTATGTGTAAACAATTCGAATGTATGTTAAGACAAGATTTGATGGTTATGTAACATATTTGTTTGAAGTTTTTATATTCCGTGTAAAGTTTTAATTAACTATGATATTTAGAACTGTTTTTATGAGTAAATCCAACGTCCGATGTAGGGCACCGGTAACAGGGCCTTACAAGTTGGTATTAGAGCAAAGTTCGAGAGATTTAGGCATCCTACATGCTTATACTCGAACAGAGAATGAGATTAAAGTATGAAAAGAAGTAAGATACCAGTTCAAGATAGCCATGTGTCACTCAAGCTAGCTATGTAAAGGTAAAGTATGTGATTAATTTCACATGTAAAGTAGAATGATGAATTAATGCGAGCTTAATCGCTAGAGAACGAGGTATGATGTTAGGTTAATTGCTAGATAAAGAATGTACGAATGCTAGCTTAATTGCTAGGGATATGAGTAAATATGATATGAACTGTTTGATTATCTAACTATTAGAAGTAGAACTAGCACAAGTGAACTCTCAAATGGAAATGTATAGGACAAGGAGAGTACGTAATCAGCTAATCACAGCTGGCCACTGTTATTACCTGTTAGCCTTACTATCCTTGTACTAAATGGTTCCTTAAGTGATGATGTCTATGTTTCTTTATAGAATACGAATGGCTGGAGCTGGGAAGGTTGCTGGAAAGGGAGGATGTACGGGAAATCGTGGTAGGTCGCACATTGTCCGAGAACCGTCGGTAGAATCAGCTACTAACACCGAGGGAGAAGGAAGTGCAGCTGGTCAAAATTCGAGTAACAATGAAGGGTATCAACTTGACCCTGCTGTTGAAGATGCCATTGCTCAAGCAGTAGCAGCTGCTGTGAAGAACTTGAATCCCGAAAAGTCCACTGGAAGTCATGGGAAGACTGCTGAGAAGTATGGGGAAACGAGTAAGTAAGATGATGAAGGAGAAGAGGCCTCGATTGTGGTTAGGTCAGTAAAGGTCGATGATAGGAGGAGAGGCCGAGGTGGGTGCAACTACAAGTCATTCAAAGGTTGCGATCCGCCAAAGCTAACTAGTTTATGAGACGCAATAGCTACTCTCCAATGGATAACCACTATGGACAAGGTTATCCTCATTAGCGAGTGCCGTCCCGACCAAGCCGTGGGTTATGCTACCCAATCTTTTGGTGATGAGGCAATGTATCGGTGGGAGTCAATTGAGCAGATGAAGAGTCCAGAAGAGATCAAAGCTATGAGTGGGACGATCTGAAGGAATTGGTGATGAAGGGGTTTCGTGCGGATGCGGAGGTTGAAAGGGTTGAAATGAAGTTCTTGAGTCTGAAGGCGGGTAAGATGACACGCCGTGAATACACCACTGAATTCAACCGCATGCCAAGGTTGGTGCCAGACATGGTGAAAATGAGGCAAGCGGATCAAGTGTTACCTTAGGGGACTGCCGTAAAATGTTCACGTCTTGGTCAAGGCTAGTAGATCTAGTACCTTTTATTCTGCTGTAGGGCTGGCATAAATGGTTTACGATGAATTGTCTGCAGATAATAAGGTGGCGGAAGAGAAGAAGGATAAGAAATGGGTCGCTCCTGTTAAACGACCCGGTACTTAGTTGTGGAACCATAGGGACAAGAGTATAGGAGAAGAAGTCGTGTAAGACTTGTGGTAAGGCACATGGTGGCGAGTGCAGGTGGAGTAGGGGCTCAGACGTGTGTCATAAGTGTGGGAAGAGTCATGCTGGTGAGTGCAAGTTTGGTACGAACGCTTGCTACAAGTGCAGAAAGGTGGGGCATTATGCTCCAGATTGTACTGTAAAACCCGTGTGTTACAAGTGCGGTAAGACGGGTCACTTTGCTAGAGAATGCACCGCGTTTCTGTATTGGGAAGTCAAAGAAGAGATCTACGTGGATCAACCACCGGATTTTGTTGATTCCAATAAACCAAATCACGTCTACAAGTTAGACAAGGCGTTATACGGGTTACATCAGGCTCCTCGGGCGTGATATGCTACATTGACCGCACATCTTCTAGAACATGGCTACAAGTGAGGAACCATTGATCAAACCTTGTTTCGAAAAACTATCGGAAAGGATTTGATTCTAGTCCAGATCTATGTAGATGTCATTATTTTCGGATCCTCCAGTGTTGAGTTATGCACAGAATTTTTAGAAGTAATGAAGAAAAGATTTGAAATGAGCTCGTTGGGTGAGATAACAACATTTCTGGGGTTACAGGTTCGCCAAAGCTCGGCATGAATTTTACTGCATCAAGGGAAGTATGTTGAGGATATTCTCACAAAATTTGAGTTTCAAGATTCCAAGAGTGCTAACACTCCCATGGTGAAAAGGCCTTTACTGTCATCTGATCCGGAAGGAAGTCCCGTAGATCAAACGTACTATCGATCGATGATCGGGTCTCTGATGTACCTCACTGCCATTCGTTCTTACATCATGTTTGCACTCTGCCAATGTGCTCGTTTCTAGGCTAATCCTAAACTCTCTTATTTAATTGCTGTTAAACGTATTTTTAGAAATCTGAAGGGATAACCGAAGTTAGGTCTTTGGTATCCCAAACAATCAGAATTTGATCTGTATGCTTTTGCTGATAGCAATTATGGTGGAGATGACATTGACATGAAATCTACATCTGTCGGATGCCAGTTCTTAGGAGATGGTCTCATTTCTTGGCAGTGCAAGAAACAACAAATGGTGTCCACCTCCACCGCCAAGGCGGAGTATGTTGCTACATCAGCTTGCTGCTCTCAGGTTATCTGGATGCAAAACCAACTGCTGGATTACGGTTTGGAATTTCTTGATATTCCAATTTTTTGGGATAATGATGCTGCCATTGCAATTGTGAAAATCCTGTTCAACACTCTAACAGCAAGCACATCGATATTAAAATTCATTTTATTCGTGACTGTTACGACCGAAAATTGATTCACCTTAAACAAGTTCACACTGATAACAATGTGGCAAACTTATTTACAAAACCGGTTGAAACAGTCAAATTTAATGTGCTTGTGAGTTTTCTTTAAATGCTTCGTTTTGAGGATTAAGTCTTTTTGGGAATAAATTTGTACATATTTTGTTTAATTTGCAAAAATTTAGGCGGGGAAAAATCAAAAAGTAAAAAATAGTGTGTGTGCGTTTTTTTCATTATTTAAAAAAAAGGTTTTGATTTTCAAGATTCACTCTCGCTTAAAATTACGTCGGTTGCTCAAGTTTGAAAGACATATACTTGTATATGGTTGGTCCGGTGGTCTACTCGTAGACTCACAGGATAGCCATTTTCCTAAAGGCTGAAAGCATCCGGGGCGATTGGGATGTGTTTTGTGCTTTGCATTCTTTCACTTAAAATTACGTCGGTAACTCTGAGATGGAAGGACATATATCTTCATACATGTTTGGTCCGGTTAACCACTTGTTGTCATACATGACAGCCATTTCCCTGAAAGCTTAACGTGACCGGGGTGACTGAATTCTTAATACATGTGTTTTCTGTAACTCCTTGGGAAGTGATATGATTATTCAGTTAAATGCTTTTTAGAAGCTTCAAAATATTTTCAAATGAAAATTGATCCAACCTTTGGAAAGTGATAGATAAATTGTTTCTGTGTGCCTAACGTGTGAAGTTATTAAGCTTAAAAGGCTCTAGAGCAGTCATTGATTTGTATGGTAGCTTTCCAGGATTGACACTAAAGAAGACTTCTAGAAGATAACCTTGACCAAAGGACAAAATACCTTGCTAGGCCAAGTAAACCTTGCCTGGGAGTCCAAGTGTGCTCGGATTCCATACTTAGTAATTTTTGGGGAGGTTGAGAAGATTCCAATCTTCCTTAATCATTCTCAAGTCAGTTCAGGTCAAATTCTTGACTCAACAATCTCCCCCTAGATTGGAACACCTCAGCTGTCCCAAAACACTTCTAATGTTACATACACTTAGTCAAAATACAAATCAAATCAAAATCAAATTACATATTCATAAAGTCAAAAATTACATATTCAAAATCTGTATTTAGACATTACAAAGCAAATTCTATTCTAAGATCTTCATCTTCTTCTTGCATTATAGGCTGCTTGTCTTCGATTAATTATTACTGTTCCCACCCTTTGTTGAAAGATGGATAGGATTTGGTAATGAGGGTGACTCACAAGAATAGTCATATCCCTTATATCCCTCAGGTCTTCATAACTAATAAAAGTTAAATCTTCATCTGTTTTGATAATTCCCAATATGAGACCGTCAGAGTTCGTAAGAATGTAGTGGCCTTCATTTTCCTTATATTCAATTTTTGTGATTCAGCCATTCTTTTGAACTTCATAATTTGGTCGTGTCATTCTTCGTCTCATATTGATGCATGTATTTAGATTCGCCAAGGGATTCATGTTTCTGACTGACAACTGATAGTTCAATTCAGCACTTCTTATAATTCTCATTCGATTAGCTTTTCTGCTTTGCTCTTGCTTAGTCAGCTTCCATTTTTTCTTTTCATCAAGGAATGGGAACCCCTTTTCAGCTTCACTTCGCAGGTACTTTGAAAGCTCATTTTGTTGTCTTCCGACCATCTTTCTATTGTCATGATAATCATACAAGTCAAGTGTGACCATTTTATCAAGTTGTTCCCCTGTGTAATTTGCAAAGTCATCAATGAATATAATGACTCTCAACTGTCTGCTCTCCATAACCACCTTCAAAGATTGAGAGACTGAGTCATAGTAGAGAGTCATAGGTAGATCCACATCAGATTGTGGTCTTGTCTCTCTTTGGGATCCTTCTCTGCTTGACTCACCCCTGCTTGCTGATGGGTGTTGCCTTGAGATAGAGGGCCTATTTGTAATCGACTTCATGGGTTTACTAGGCCCTGATACAACAAAAGCTTTCTTGTACATAGATTCGATCAATTCAGCAGGATAGTTAATAAGATCAACAAAATTTTCACCTGCATCTCTGTGCAGTCTACCGATCATTTCCACAATCCTGGGATTATCCAACAATCCAGCAGGCACAAACCTTCCTCCAATAAAACTTCTGGGATTTTCTCCCTCCAACAAAACTTTCTCCCATTCATCCTTCTGCATATAGGATAGTTCTTTCAGTTGATCTCTATTTAATAAATTAAAGGCATTCACATCTATTCCTTTTTGTTTTACCATTATACCCCTCAGGATTTGAATCATTTCTTCATTCTCCCATTGAACTATAGGTTGATCCAATTCTGGCTTCACTTCCACTTGGATAGGTGTTTCTTTAGTTTCAGCCCTTTTAGATTCACTTTCAGCCTTGTGCTTTTCTGTTAACGTCATGATTCTTCTTTTCTTTTTAGAAGGCTCTTGTTTAGGTTCAACTTCCCTTGTTTGTATAATAGATGGTTCAGGTTGCACTCTTTTCAACTTATCTTTCTTTTGTAGCTTGTTATAATGTGACTCAACAGTAGCTTTAAAGAGACTACTCACCAATTCTGGTGCCAAACCTTTATTAATCAAGTATCCGCACTTTCCAGCATACTTCTTTATTAATGATTCAATTTTCTCAGGTAAAGCTGCTTCTTTTACAAGTCTTTCTTTTTCTTCTTCTTCAACAACTTTTTTGGTTGTGTGGTATGCTTCTCTTAGGTTCTTAAATTTAAAATGAGTCAAATATTTTTTCAGATAAACCATGGTGTCTCAGATATTCTCTGAACTTTTGACTGTCCCTATTCTTTTCTTGCATTTGTTTCTTGATAATGTCCCTCTCTCTGTCCAATTTTCTTTGTAATTCATCATCATTTAGAGAGGCAAGATCTGTCAGGTCCCCGATTGTTGGTAGATCGTTAACAAATTAAGTCATAACTCACACAATAATGTGTTGACAAGAGAGTTAATGACGGGTTGCTATATTTAGAAAGAAAACCGTTTGATAAAGGCGGAATCAATAACAAACGATTTGGTTGCTGAAAAATTTATCAAAGGTAACTAACACATAAGATTCACTCAAAAGATTTCCATTTATATAATATTGATCATACAAACGATAATCTATTTAGGGTTTCTTGATGGGAAAGTTGTATCCGTAAGATTCTAGGAACAGCTGACACTCACACATATTCTCTCTAATTTTGTATTCAGCCGTTGTCAGGAGGCGTGCCTTAAATATTCCATTTATAGGCCTGACACCTCCTTTATAGATGTCATTCCTTCTAGAAACCCTAAATAAATAGTACATATTCAAATTACATATTCAAAACCATCCTAAGTGTAAAACACGTCTTCCCTGTAGGCTTTGTAGAAGTAAACTTTTCCGAGTAGACTTTGTGCTCTGCCTTCCTTATTAGACTTGGTAACCTTGAAGTGTGCACAGAAACAGTTTTCCGGGTATCACCAAGAAGACTTCAATCTTCTTGATAAGCAACCTTGTTCTTCAATGGTCCCATCAACTCCTTGCTTAGAATTAGCTTATCAGCAAAGTGTGCTTGGGAGTGCTGTACCCTGCTTGAGTTGACCCCTACCCGATGTTACTTGAGATATTTCATTACACATCAAGCTTACTCGGACCACTGTATTATTAAAGAATACCTTGCCTGATCTTCCAATCACTTGGCTTCATGAGCTTGGTTAGCCAAGAACTTACTCTGAAGTAAACCTTACTCGGCTATGAATCCTGCCCGGATATGCACTAAAGATATAGTGAACCTTGCTCGGGTATACACTAACTAGTGAATCCTGCCCGGATATGCACTAAAGATTGAACCCTGCCCGAATATCCACTAAAGAAGACTTCTTGAAGATAACGTTGCCCAATAGGCAAGATATCATGCCCGGCTAAGTAAAGCCTTGCTCGGATGTCTCAGATGTGCCCGGTTCCATACTTAGTAATATCTGAGGAGGTTGAGAAGATTCCAATCTTCCTTGTGATAATTTTTAGGTCAAATCTTGACTCAACAATCTCCCCCTAGATTGGAACACCTCAGCATCCCAAAACACTTCTACAGTTACTTACACATGATTAAATACACATCAAATCAAAAGTAAATTTTACATATTCAAAAGCATAAACAAATTACATAATCAAAGGCTGTCCAAAGACATTACATATCAAATTCCTATTCTATGAATCTTGTCTTCTTCTTGCATTGTGGGCGGCTTGTCTTCGATTCACAATCACAGTTGCTGCCTTTTGCCTAAAGATATCAAGGATTTGTTAATGTGTATGACTTTTAGGAATGACCATATCCCTTATATCCATTAGATCTTCATTATGCAGGTAGGTCAGATCTTCATCTCTTCTAATTATCCCCAAAATAAGCCCGTCAGAATTTCTCAGTACATAGTGACCATCATTTTCCTTGTACTCAATTACAACTATGATGCCATTTCTTTGTACTGTGTAATTGGGGCGTGTCATTCTCCTTTCAGAGCTTATGTAGGTATTCATGTTTGACACAGGTTTCTTGTCTTTGACCCTCATCTGGTAATACAATTCAGCATTGGCCATCTTTTTCAGTTTTGCAATCCTTCTTGATTTGTTAAGTTGAGTCATTTTCCAGCTTCTCTTTTCTTTTAAAAATGGGAATCCCCTGTCAGCTTCATCTCTCAGGAATTTAGATAGATCATTTTGCTGTCTCCCTGCCAACTTGTTTCGGTCTCTATAATAATACAGATTAAGTGTGGCCATTCTCTCCAACTGCTCTTCAGTGTATTCAGCAAAGTCACTTCATATGACTATGTCTCTCACCAGTCTGCTTTCCATAATTACTTTTATAGACTCAGAGACTGAATCATAGTAGAGAGACCTTGGAAGATCCACATTAAATTGTGGTCTTGTTGTTCTTTGGGATCGAGCTCTACTAGATTCTCCTCTGCCTGCTTGTTGGTGTCTTCTTGAGATTGAAGGCCTGAATGGAATAGACTTCATAGGTTTGCTAGGCCTCAACTTGAAAGTGTTAATGTACATTGATTCTATCATTTCAGGACGGAGGTTGATGAGGTCTCCAAAGTTTTCTCCAGCTTCTTTACAGAGTCTCACCATCATTTTCTTTATCCCAGGATTGTTTAACAATCCTGCAGGCACAAATCTTCCATCAATAAAGCTTCTAGGTTCTTACCTTCCCTCAGAACATTTTCCCATTCAGCCTTTTGTATATAGCAAAGTTCCTTCAAGTCCTTCTTTTCTAAGGCATTAAAAGTGGCTTCATCCATTCCCCTCTGATTTATCATTATACCCCTCAATATCTTAATCATTTTTTTATTTTCCCAAGGAATTATAGGTTCATCAGCAGGTTCAGGTTTTGGTTCCTCTGGGATTGGGGTTTCATAAGCAGTTGCCTCTATTGATTTTTCTTTTTCAATCTCTTGTTTCTTCCTCAAAGTTATTAATTTTCTCTTCTTTTTGGGAGGCTCAGGCTGTCTTTCTTTTTCTTCTTTCTGAATTTTTCTTTTCAACAATCTGAAATCTTTTTCAAACATTTCCCGTGTCATTGATTCCACATCATTGAGTGTTCTGCCATGTTCTATCAGAAATTTACATTTTCCTCCATATTTGTTGTAGATATTTTCAAGTCTTTCCTTTTCAGCAACAATTTTCAGTTTGGCTTTCTCAAATTCCTTCTCTTTTTCAGCATCTTTTGTTTTATGGTAGAGATCACTGAGTTGCTCCAAGTTACAATTATTCAAATTTGTTTAAGAGTAATTGTGCATTCTTAGATACTCTTTAAATCTTTGACTTTCTTTTTCTTGCTTTGAACCCTTTTGTTTATCACTGGATGATTTATTTTGTAGCAACTCCTTCATTTTTTCTTTTCTTTTCATTTTGTTATAGAGTGTTTCAACTGCATCTTTTTCTAAGCAATCAATCATGCTGTGTGACATACCTCTCTCCAACAGATAACCACATTTTCCTCCAAATTTTCTTTCAAAGCTTGAAGCTTTTCAGCCTCTTCATTTTCTTTAACAAAATTTTCTTTTATCTCTTCCCTTTTGCTTTCATAGGCTTCTCTCAACTTGTCAATCTTGAAGTGAGATAAGTCTTTATCAGAATACCCATGCTTCCTTAGATAATCTCTGTATCTTTGCGCATCTTTATTCTTTTGTTCCATCTTCTTCTTTTCAATCTCTCTTTCTTTGTCCAACCTTTTCTTCAATTGATCATCATTCAAATTAGCTAAGGTTTCAAAGCTTATCCCATAGCTCATCAGTTTCATAACCAATGGATCTTTCTTCTTAGCATCTAATATACTTTTCTTAATGTTTGCCCTTCGGTCATTAGTCATTGTGACTTGTGGGGACATAACATCAGCATTTTCAGTACCCTTTCCCTAATCATCATCATTGTCATCATCAGTTTCATCAGAGTCATCCTCCTCCTCAGTTGTTTCATTAACAGCATCTATTTTAGTTTCATCAAGAGTTGGATTTTCAGGGATTGGTACATTAGGTACTCCTTCAACAAACTCACCTGGATTCAGTGTTTTCAAAGGAACTGCCCTAATAGGACTTCCTTGCTCTTCAGGGGTTTCTACGAAATATTTGTTCTGATTATCCCATTTCCCTTTCTTGGCAGACTCAGCTTTTTCAGCTGGTTTAAATGATTCTGGTTTATCCCTCTTTCTTGAGTATTTCTTTCCATATTTGGGATCATCCACACACTCCCATTCATCTATGTTCTGTCTGATATCATCTTCAATTTGTTGAGCCCATTTCTTTGCAGCCATTGAGGCAATAGATTCACTAATCTTTTCTTCCATATTCAGTTCCATATTCACATTGGTTGGCTTGGCTGTTTTAGTTGTTTCTTTTTCTGGTTGACTTTGAGGTTGATACATGCTTACCACCATAGCCAAAGAGTTGTCTGTTTCCTCAGCTCTTTTCAACTTAATCAGTGATTCAATCACTTCTTGATCATCAGCCACTTCTTCTTTTATCATCTTGGCAACATTGGCTTTATTGATCAATGCTTCCTGCTCTGATAACTCTTTAGGAGTCAAGGTTTGGGCAAGTATTTCCCTCTCCCTTGTCTCTCTCACCACGTTTTCAAACTCTTTCCTTGCAGCAGCAGAAGCTTCCTCCTCTTCATCTAATAAACTCTCTTTCACCATATCAGCCTTGGCAGGCTCCTCATCATATACCTTTGCTTTTCCTTTCTCCAATCTTCTCTGTACATCTTCTTCATTTTCAGACTGTTGATAGTTATCAATCTCCTTTTCAAGTGGTTTCAATTCTGGATCATACTTTACCCTCTTGGAGCTTTCAGGTTGTTCAGTTTAAGTAATTGGCTCCTCAGTAGCAGTATTCCCTTCATTGATTACATCATTTTGGATTTCAGTCTGATTGTCAGTTAAAACATTAGTGACCACATCAGTGGCAGCCACATTTTCGTCATCATTTGTCTTTTCAATTCCATCCCCTGTCTTCTCTTCATCATCATTCTCCTCACTCTATACAACATTCATTACTTCATCATTCACATCATAATTTTCCTCTCCAACATCAGATTTATCACCTTCATACTCTTCATCCTCCATTCTCCTCTCTTCACTTTCCTCCTCATCATCATAAGCATTTAAAATGCATGTCAATCCATCAGTTATCAGAGCACAACACTATTCTCCCCCTGTTTTGGAGCAGTTGAGGTCTTCTCAACCTCCTGCTCCAGGGTTTGAATTTTCATCATTGCCCGGGCCAACTTGTCCAATAGAAATATATTCTCCTTTGTCACCTCCTCATTTCTCTCCCATAACTTAGCATTCTCCATCATCAGATTCAAATTTCTTTGAAATAGTAAGTTTGCAGCAGGAGGGGTTATTGGTGGTGAGGTAGAGAAAGGTTCAGATTGGTCTTGGTTAGTGGTTTGAGGTATTATTGGGTTGGCTTCTTCAAAAATGTTTTCACTGGTAGATTGTAGTGGGTTGATGGTGAGTGTTGGTGTAGATAATTCAGGTGGGGTTTGAGGTGTGGTTTGAGTTTGGATATGGGTAGGTTGTTTTGTTGTAATTGGTTGGGGTGGTGATTGAGTGTGGGGTGGGATTGGAATGAATGTATGTGATTGGATTGGGCTGTTGGTTGGTGGTGTTTTTGGTGGTGTGGATATTTGTGTGGATGTTTCAGGTTGGCTTTGGGTTAAGGTTTGGGTTGGGGATTGAGTGGTTTGGTCTTGTTGTTGTGGTGACAAATGTGGTGATTGGTTTAGGATGGGTGATGGTGATTGGTTTAGGATGGGTGGTGGTGATTGTGGTGGTGATTTTAGTGCTAAAGGTGTGGATGGTGGAGTTGGGATCGGTTGGTTCTCCCCCTGATCAAGTACATCAACAATCATGGCTCCTACAGCCCCTCTATCATTTCCATCATCATCCTCATCTTCCAAATCAGCATCGTCCTCTTCCTCCTCTGAGCTCAGCTCAGGTACTGGCATAATATCCAAGTCATGGTTCAATAACCATGACAAAATCTCAAACAGAATGTTTGGATTAAATCTGTTGGCACTCCCTGGATTTACAATTCGTTTGTACGTGTTGGGGTTCTGCTGAACATGAGTAATGCCAATAGTGGGTAAATCATGCAACTCCCTGTTGAAAATTATCTGCAGAAATCTGTGATATTGCAGAAATCTGTCCTTCTCAGCTTTCTTCAGATTTCCTACCATTCCTTCGAAAATCATCTTGGAAAAGTTGAATGGTAGATCATAAATGATAGCAACAGTTGCATATGCTAAGTCACGACTCATCAGAATCCATGATCCCTTCCTCGGGGCAAATCCTTGAATCACATGATGGATCAGAAATCTGTAGATCATAGGGAACATTCCCTTTTGAAATTGAAAATCGTGTACTGTCCCCTGGTATCCCATCGTTTGTTCGAAAATTCTCAGCAGATGATTAGTATTGAAGTTGATAGGATTGTGGTCTCATCGTGTAACTGCAAGCATCTTCTGATCAATCGTTCCGTTATTCGAATTTCTTGTCTTGCTACTGTAGCTTCAATCCTTCGACCATTTACATCATCATATAGTCTAGCTGAGCACCAGAAATCAAGTGAATGATTTCTATAAATGACAGTGCACTCGGTGAAGGTAAAACGGACATTTGATCCTGACAACCACGTGATCATCATAGCCACCTCCTCATTGTCAGGAGTGACTTGTAACATGGCACACATATTATGCTTCTACTCGAGGGGATACTTCGGTTGATTATTATCCGCCAATATCAGAAAATCACAATCAAACATATTCAAAGGGAAATTAGTCATAAAGTTCATTATTTTAACCAATTTCAAGTTATAAAGTTGAAGAAGAAAGAGAGAAAAATCATCAAGAACCTGTTCTTCGACAAGTTTATAACCTAAACACAAAAACAGAGCGTTAGCATATAAATACATATTCAAAGCCCATTATGGTCTAATCGTTATCGGAAATCATATTATTATTGCTTACCGAGTCGGAATTAGAGGGCTGGTAAAGTTAGGGTTTGGATTAAGACGAATGCAATAAGTCGGTTAGGCTGATTTTAGAGTATGCAGTGGAAGGAGAGAGAGAGAGAGAGAGGGAAAATAATGTTGAAAAATATCTCTAACTCCCTTTTAAATACCTTATGAAAGTGGGTTTTAAATGCATTTTGTCGTGTAGTGAGTTATTAGCTGTCAAACATAATAATTTTATCCATTTAAAACCTTACCCGATAAAATTAAAATGTCAAACCTTGCCCGGTAAGATTTTCATTATAAAATTGACAAACTTTTCCTAGTACCTTCCACTTACAAATCTTGCTTGGTCAAGCTAAGTAATTTAAAATCAAGTAACGATGAAGAAAGCTTACCCGAAATACCAGATTTCTTGAGAACTTAATCACAAGGAAAATAATCAAGTACAAAACATCAAATAAGCATCCTTGCTAGGAATCAATTAAGATACCCATATAAATTTCTCAAATATTAATTAAATAACTCAATCTAGCATAAACCCTATCAGAATAAGAAACACATTCAATCAAGCATACTTTGATGCACAATGTGCCCGAGCAACCTTCCTAATGTATAGTGTGCCCGAACAACCTACTTATGCAAAGTATACCCGAATAACCTTCCTAGAGTATAAAGTGTGCCCGGAAAGATATTTAGCAGACAGTGTACCCAGAAAATCAAATTTGAAATTACCAAGTATATTGAGGGAACAAAGTGTGTCCGGAATATAAAGTGTGCCTAGAAAACAAGGTCTGCCCGGAAACACTTGTAATTTCAAAGAAATCATAATCACAACTATCACATAGCATGCTTGGAATGAAATTAAACATAAAAACACCTAAGTGTGCTATAGTCTAAAATCTCCAAATCCTGCCTGGAAATCCTATGTTAGCACTAAGCTTGCTAGGATAATCATACACAAATCAGGCGTGCCCGGAAAGTTAAGTTCTAAGTAAATTACTGAACTCTACCCGAAAAAGTTAAAATACTTCCAAGCATGCCCGAAATTAATGAACTTAGGTAAAATTATCTAAGTATACTCGGAAAAGTTGTAAATCGTCAAACCTTACCCGAAACTACATATTCAACTGTTTTGTGCCCGGGAAGGTTAGAAAACATGAAATCTTACCCGAAAAATACATATTCAACTGTTTTGTGCCCGGGAAGGTTAGAAACATCAAACCTTACCGGAAAATACATATTCAGCCTTTTTTGACGCAAAATGCAACTCTTTTTGCCTTAAACACATTATCAACTATATTTTATCAATAAAAATCATTGTTTTAATAGCAAATGGTGCATTTAGAGATCAAATTTCAGTTATGTTTCTCTTCAAAACATTTATTTCTTTAACTGAAAAGATCTCAAGAATGGGATCATATTGACTAAGTAGCTCTTTCTATACTTCATTCTCAGCATTATTATGACATAATAGACAGGTCAACAGTAGGTCTAGACTTAGCATGAATTTCATCTCTTTGGTGATATTATTAAGTTTCAATTAAGTTGCAGAAAATTTAATGGATAACACATGTTTTGTTCTGATGCTCCTTATCTATCCTTAAAGCTTATTTGGCTTTCTCCAGATCACCCCAATTTAACTTTGACCCTCTAGTTTTGGTTAAAAACCTTTAATGAAAGAACTTATTTATTTGATATTTCTTTTCAAATTGACAAACATATTTGAGGTTGAACGTTGGACTTACAGTTTAGATAACATGCCTTTCATTCAGGATGTTTAAAGGACTTATATTATTGCCTCCACCCTTGTAGTTCTGTTATTAACCCTCATGTTTGCATTTTCTTAATAAAAGCTTGTGAACATTTATCAACTTTTGGCTAACTTAATATTAAATAAAGTAGTTCACAGTTGTTCTTTGTCATTAATTATAAGATGTTTCATTTTGGGAACCAAAAACCAACACGCTTGTGTATGATTGGATAATCACTTTTCCGCCTTTCATTTGAAAAGCTTTATCTAGGAACATGCATAGAAAACAATGTAACTCCTCCTCGATCTTAGCAGTTTCTTTAAGTTTATATCTCCATATATTTTACACATCATGGAAAGCAACCATACATGTCAATGACTGTACTAAGAGTCTTTTTAGCCTATTAAATCCATATGATTGGCTAAGTAGTCAATGTACTATTATTTCCCAAAATTAAACAGTTTTAAATTCAAACACCCCAATAACTCTTATTTTACTGGTAAATGGCTATCCAGTTTGATCACAAGTGGTCAATAGGACCAAACATACATTTGAACATATGTCCTTTCAAAGTCAGAGTTATTGACATAGTTTTAAGTGAAAGAATATAAAACAAGTTATAATTGCCCCAAATGCTTACAGTTTCCTGGTTAATGGCTATCCTTTAAATCTATACAGATTATAGGACCAAACATACATTTGAATGTCCTTCCAACTGTGCAAATGACATAACTTTCAGCAAAGATAACTACTTGAGACTTTTCATTGAATATTTCTTCTTTTAAGCTTCTATAAAGCTTGAACTGAATAGTATTATCATATCTCAGCACCATTAACAACTTGCTCATGTTTTGATCAAAACTCTTGTGATTATGCAAAATTCATTGGAAAATTCATTTTATCGTTTAATTTTATCATAAAAACTAATTTTGGACATAAACAATTGTAACATATTCAAATCTTAATCATAAGAAGCATCATCAAGACAAGAAGACAGGACTAACATTCAAGGTCTAGCCTATCTTAATAGTATCACATGATCAGATGACACACATAAACAAACATTTCATCATGACATCAGACAAGCAAATATCAAATTTAACACTATAAAACATTACTTATCATAACATCAAAGCAGTTAATTAACAAGAAGTAATAAACATCAATGACACCTAAGTTGCACAGATAATCACTTAAGCACATATTAGTTAACACAAAACAAGTAACATATGCAAACATATTCAATCAACATTCAGTGTGTCACTTCAAACAATATAATCAATTAGCATATAGAGACACACACTAAGCACACGTCCTCAATCAGCCCTCATCTTAGTTGATCATCCCCAGGGCTTTCAAAAGAAAGTTGAATCTGGTTCTGACAAGTGGCTTGGTGAATAGGTCAGCCAAGTTGTCACTTGTATCGAATCTTTTCATCTCAATCAAACCTTTTTCATTACAATCCCTTATGAAGTGATGTCTGATTTCAATATGCTTAGTCTTTGAATGTTGAACTGGATTTTTAACAGTAAAATATGCAACAGTATTATCAATAAAAATTGGAGTGTTTAGAAAATTCAAACCATAGTCCAGCATTTGAATCTGAATCCAGAGAACTTGGGCACAGCAAGCTGATGCAGCAATGTATTCAGCTTCTGCAGTTGATATGGACATAGTGGTCTGCTTCTTGCATTTCCATGACAACATCCTGTCTCCCAGAAATTGACATCCACCTGAAGTTGACTTCCTGCTCATGTTACACCCATCATAATCACTGTCTGAGTATGCTATCAAATCAAAAGATTGGTTCTTTGGATACCAAATCCCCAAGTCTGGTCTTCCTTTCAATTATCTAAAAATTCTCTTGATTGCATTCATGTGGGAGACTTTTGGACTTGACTGGAATCTTGCACAGACACAAACAACATACATAATGTCAGGTCTTGTAGCAGTTAGGTACATCAGGGATCCAATTTTGGCTCTATATTCATGTTCATCCACAAGCTCTTCCTTTTGATCAGCTATCATCTTTTCTTTTGTGTCCATTGGAGTTGAAGCTGTTTTGTACTCATGACATTTGAACTTATTCAAAATGTCCTGCACATATTTAGTTTGGTAAATGAAAATCCCATCAGCTTTCTGTTGAACTTGCAGTCCCAGAAAGAAGTTCATTTCTACCATAGAGCTCATGCTGTATTTGGATTTCATTACCCCTTCAAACTCTATACACATTTGTTCATTGGTTGAACCAAAGATGATATCATTTACCTAGACTTGTAACAAAAACAAATCTGATCCCTTTCTTTTGTAGAAGAGTGTCTTGTTAATGGCTCCCCTTTGAAAACCATTTTCAAGAAGATGGTTTGACAGCTCATCATACCATGCTCTAGGAGCTTAATGCAAACCATACAAGGCTTTGTTTAACTTATACACCCTGTTAGGATACACAAAATCCTCAAAACCTGGAGGTTGAACAACATACACCTCTTCATCAATCTTTCCATTTAGGAATGCAGACTTGACATCAAGCTGGAACACCTTAATGTTCTTTGAGGCAGCATATGCAAGAAAAATCCTGATAGCCTCAAGTCTTGCATCTGGTGCAAAGACTTCCTCAAAGTCTATTCCTTCTTCCTGAAGACATCCCAGTGCCACAAGTCTAGCTTTATTCTTAATCACAATACCTCTCTCATCCCTTTTGTTTCTAAAAAACCCATTTTGTTCCAATTGCATATTTGTTTCTTGGCCTATCTACAAGATCCCAGACATGTAGATCTCTGAATTGTGCCAACTCCTTTTGCATAGCTTCTACCCAACTGTTGTCCATAAGAGCTCGAAAAATGTTCTTTAGTTCAATTTGGGATAGAAAGCATGAGTACAAACAGATGTTTGCAGATTCATAATGACTTCTTGTAACTCTTTCATGTATATCTCCTATGATGTTTTCAGAAGGATGATTCTTTTCAACGTAAGGGGTTTGAACTATCAAACCTGCAGACATATTTGTGTCAAGATTTGATTCATTGAGTTCTGGTTCTTCTATGATCAATTCTGTTTCAGCATCATAAAACTCTGGTGCTTCTTCATTGTTCTGTCTTGAGGTAGATGCACCATTGTTTCCTATGTTCAATCTTTCAAACAAATCTTGAAACATTGTAGTTGTTACACCTTCCTCTTAATTTGTTTGGTTGCTTGGGTTTCCCTCATCTTGAACTTGATCATTCTGCAGTTCTTGATTGTCTTGATTAACATCTGCATGATCTTGTTCTCGACTGTGATTGTTTTCTTGATCATTGTCTTGAATTTGTTCAACAATATCACTTGAGGGATCCTTTACAAAAGTATACTCCCTTTCTTGACTAGCAACCTTCTTCCACAATTCTTCTAAGTCCAATGTCTTCTTCTCTTTCTCTTCAATCACACTGGTTTTTTAAAAAGAATCATCATAGTCTTCAGGATAAATCTTGAAAGACCTTTTTCAATTTCTCATGATCAAACAGCCATGATGCACCATCAACTATGTTGAACTGATTTTCATTAAAGATAATGTCAGATGATTCAACAACACTCAAATGATCTTTCACATATACTCTGTATGCTTTTGAGTGTGTAAAATAACCTACAAAGAAGCAATCCAAGGATTTTGTTTGAAACTTGTTCAAGTAATCCCTGGTGTTTAGAAGAAAACATTTACATCCAAAAGGCTTGAAAAACTTGATGTAAGGCTTTCTATTCTAGAATAGTTCATATGGTGTCTTTTCATGCCTTTTGTTGATAAGTACCCTGTTATGAACATAGCAGGACGTATTAATGGCTTCAGCCCAAAATGTAACTGGTAGATTTGCATCTGCTAGCATGGTTCTCAATCATTGCTGAAATAAGTGTCCTGTTTCTTCTATCTACAACACCATTTTGTTCAGGAGTTCTAGGAGCTGAGAATTGCTGAAATATTCCCTTTTCAGTACAAAATTCTTCCATGACTCCATTTTTGAACTCCGTACCATTATCACTTCTCATTATTTTAACTTTCTTATTCAGTTTGTTCTCAATCATTGTCACACAACCCTTAATCAACTTTGCAGTCTCATCCTTTGTACTTTGAAAATAAACCCAAGTATATCTTGAGTAATCATCAATGATCACCAGACAATATCTTTTCTTCCTTATACTTGGCACACTCACAGGACCAAAAAGATCCATGTGAAGTAATTCAAGTGCTTGATCAATTAAGTTGATGAGCTTTGTCTTATGAGAGGATTTGTGTTGCTTGCCTTTCTAGCATGAACTACAATGATCTTCCAGTTTGAACTCTCTTGTAGGTAAGCCAATGAAATGCTCTCCTTTCACACGTCTATTTATGTTCTTCAGATTCACATGACACAATTTCCTATGCCACAATTGTGACTCATTTTCAGTGGCTTTAGAAACAAAACATGTACCACCCCTTGAAACAGCTTCTTTCATATTAAGCTCATATAGGTTGCCATTTCTTAGGGTCATCATCATAATCATTTTAGGTTGGATTACAAATTCAGGTTTTAAGATGAAACAGTGTGAGTCATCAAAACCAACTTTGTAACCCTTATCACACATTTGTGATATGCTTACAGATTATACTGGAGACCTTCAACATGAAATACATTATCAGATAAAACCTTTCCATTGGTTAAAATTCCTTTTCCAACAATCTTTCCACCATTTTCATCACTTCCAAATGCCACATGGCCTTCAAACTTTTCTTCATAATTAACAAGTAACCTTCTGTGTGGCTAAAAAATCCACTATCCATATACCATATGTCATTCAGTAGATTGAATTGTTCCTGCACTAAAGAAAGAATTTGATTAGTTGAGTGATGAAGTGCAAGCCATTTCAACTTGCAGCTCATCAGTTTCAATTTCAGTGGAAACATTGGAAGTGAGTGTTGTTGGTTCAGGATTTTCATGAGTGACTTCAAGGTTATCTGAGTTGTCAGTTTCATAACCACGCTCTCTTGGAGTTTTCACAAATGAGGTTGTGCTTTGGGATATTTCTGGTGCAGTATCATGCTCTTGAACTACATAGTCTTGTTTTTCTGAGTAATCTCTTACATCAACAAATTTATCCACCTTAAGCTTCAACTTTAGGTTTCCAAAGGAATCCTTGTGGTTCATATCCATGTTTCAAAAGAAATTTCTCATCATCTGTAAGTTCAGTTGGTTTCTTTATAGGAAAGATACCTCTGTTCTTTGTCTTGTCACTTCTTGGTGATCCTTGAGAGCCATCAGATTTGCCTGATTGTGTGTCTTGTTTGGGACTGATTCTCAAGGGCTGAAAGTTCTTTTTAACTGCTTTCTCATGCTTCTTAGGAGATCTGCTCCTTTTAGCTTGTTCATCTCCATGTTTCTTTGTCTTGACTTCAGTTTTCTTTTCATTTCTTGTCTCCTCATCTAACATCAATTTATCTGCACTTATAGTTTCCTTTTCACACACCTTTCCCTTTTCCAGGTATGCATCTTACTTTTGCTTGTACAAAACAAAGTCTTGTCCATACTTTGTTTCATCTGGGACATGAAAAGGTTTGAAGTTGAATCTCTCATTACATAAGTCTGTGTGATGACCATACTCATCACATTTCCTGCACCAAACATTTCCCTTGTATCTTTCATGTTCACTTGCTTTCTTGAACCTTTCACTTGGTTTAGGTGTTTTGACTCCAAGTGTCTTTTGAGTCTTCAAACCATCATAATCAATTGAAAAAGAAACAAATTCCTCAATCTTGATATCTTGTCTTTCTGTCTTGCTTTTGACAAAGACAATCTTTTCCATAATCATAGGTTCCTCATCTTGACTTTCTCTATGTCTTGACTATCTTTTCTCATATTCTTCCATGGTTTCCACCTCTCCAATGTCAAACACCTCATAACTAGAAAAGATAGGATAAACTGGGATAAAGTTTTCAGCATCAACTGTTTCAGTCACCTTTTTCTTGTTATTTTGCTTTATCCTCTCCAACACAGCCTTACTTGGTGGCCTGACTGCATTATAGCTTATCATCTTCCTTTCACAAATGTCGAAAGACACATTCTCTCTCTTCATTCTTTCATTTTGTTTCTTCATTCTTGGTGTGACAGGTGGATACATTGGAAGTTTATCAATTGATTCTGGTTTCTTCACTCTTCTACCCCTTTCAGCAGCTTTGATTTCTTCATCAGTGATCTGATCACTCAAGTCACTCAAATCATCTTGATTGAGATCATCTGAATCAAAGTAATCTTCAGAGACTTGAACTCCAATTGATTTTTCTTCTTTCACCTATTCCTTTACCACAAATTCACTTTCTTCATTCACCTCAACATTCTTGTACAAATCAACAAATTCTTCTTTGTCTTGATAGACATTTCTGAATTGCTGTAGATATGCATCTCTTTTCTCTTTATCAACTTTTGGCATAAAGTTATTGTTGAATGGTGGTGGAACTTCTTTGTATTTATCTTTCTCACTCACTTGGTTTAGAATACCACATATGTTTCCTGTGGAAACCAAGTTCTTCAAGAATTCATTCTCAACTTGCATTTTTGTGTTCTGCACCTTTTCTTCCACAATCATCTTCTTCAACCCATCAATCTCAGTGGTGTAGATTTTCTGAGCTCTGTAACTACTTATGTAGTCATCTTCTAAACTCTTAATCTTTTCTTCAATTATCAGCTCACTAGCCTTATATCCATTAATGATACTTTGTTTCTTAAAACACTCACTTTCCAGCTTACCTACTTTTGTTTTTAGATCATTGATAATTTCATTTAAATCAGTAGTAAGAGAAGAGTATACCTGAGATGATGATTCACCTTCTTTCTCAATCAAGGCCATGAATGCCACATTTGCTCTCTTAATGCCATCTGCAATCTCTCCTTCATGATTGCTCCTACCAAAATTACCCTCATGTTGTGTGGTTACAGCCACATTCCCTTGATTTCTGGATTGATTTTGATTGGTTAGGACTGAGTTGTTTGGAATAGTTTGAAGGTTTTGATTGTTATTCTTTGAAAGTTTTGATTCTGAGGCACAACTTGATGATTATTGTTCATTTGAGGCTGTTGAAAGTTGTTGAAGTTGGAATTATGGTTATTGAAGTTGTTGTTGTTGGGATTGTTGTTTCTCTGCTGATTCTGTTGATATTGATGCTCCTGATTTCTTGACTGGTTTTGGTACTGGTTCATCTGAAAATTTCTTGGCATGTTACATTCTCTGGAAAAATGACCAGGTTGTTGGCAGTTATAGCAAATGGCTTTGAACTTATCAAAACCAATTCTTTCATTTGGCCCTGATAGTATTGATCTACCAGTCCTGTTATACAACCTCTTGCTTCTAAGAGCCAACATGGCTGCTTGCCATTTAAAATCCATGTCTTCTAAATCATCAGCATCTATCTGCTCAAGGTCATCCTGGATGACACTTGTATGAATCAGATTTTTTGCTACAAAAGCATTGTATGATTCCGTAAACATGGAGAGCAAAGCCTGTGTTTCACTTCCTTGGCCACTTCCTCCACCAGTGTAAGGTACTTGTCCACTAGCCATTGAGGCAGAATCAGTATCATCCATCAGTTGGACATTGAACCTTTGTTGGTTTCCATGATGACATGTACTACCACCAACAAAAGATTTAGGTGTATCAGCATCATGCTCAACTGGTTCTTCTATATTGGGAATCTGTTGTTGATTTTTGGTTGACAAGTTGCCCATTGGTGCAATGAGAGCATTAGTGACCTGGAAACATGGCTTCTCTTCTTTGATCATTTCATTTTCAATCATTTCAATTTCTACAGCCTGAAGAAAGCACACTACATCATCCACCTTCAAATCATTGAAATTTGGCTTTTGGAGGATGAATTTGCAGGCAGTGTACCATTCCTTGGGAATTGAGTTAAGCAGCTTGGTATTCAAGTCAAAATCAGTCATGACATAGTAAGTGGTTCTTAGCTCATTCACAATTGCTAAGAATCTTTCCAGGATTGACTTCAATCTCTTTCCATCATTGTATTTAAATCTCTCCAGCTGTTGTTTGAGCCTTTGCTTTTTGATGTTCTTCAATTCAGTGTGTCCCTCAAACATTTCAAGGATTGCATCATACATAGCCTTAGCTGTGGTGTGATGTGCAACCTTGGTCAATATTTCCCATGACAGACCTACATTTATCATGGCTAAGGCCCTGTCATCCACTTTCCTCATTCTGTCTCTAACAGCAGCAGTTGCATTGGCACCTTCAGTAGTGTCTTGTGGACCATTCTTGATCGAATTCCACATATCCGCATCATTATAGCAAACGGTTGCTTCAAATAACACCTTCCATTTTTTGAAGTTTTCCTGTCCATAAAGTCTAGGAATATTATTAGTAGACACCTCTTATTCTTCGTAACCAGACATTTTGAAAATCAAAATCTGTTGATTTGTAAAAGACAAGTTTTAAAACAATCAGATTTGAAAACCGGTTTTTTAGATCTGATAAATCTGGTGCGATTAGAACAAGATTGGAAAGTAAAACTTTAAACTTTAATCGAAATAAGGAAGAGAAAACACCGAAAAGTTGTAGATCTGGACTGAAATGAAGAACAGAGCAGCTGACGTCACTCTTTAATGGAACAGTGTACTGCTTACGTCATTGTTCTTCAGATCTTCAATCAGCAACAAATTTCTTACTAAAATAGCAGTGACCAGCTCTAATACCACTTCTCAGGTCCCCGATTGTTGGTAGATCGTTAACTAATTAAGTCATAACTCACACAATAATGTGTTGACAAGAGAGTTAATGAAAGGGGTTGCTATATTTAGAAAGAAAACCGTTTGATAAAGGCAGAATCAATAACAAACGATTTGTTTGCTGAACAATTTATCAAAGGTAACTAACACATAAGAAACCCTAAATAGATTATCGTTTGTATGATCAATATTATATAAATGAAAATATTTTGAGTGAATCTTATGTGTTAGTTACCTTTGATAAATTGTTCAGCAACCAAATCGTTTGTTATTGATTCCGCCTTTATCAAACGGTTTTCTTTCTAAATATAGCAACCTGTCATTAACTCTCTTGTCAACACATTATTGTGTGAGTTATGACTTAATTTGTTAACGATCTACCAACAATCGGGGACCTGACAAGATCTTCAAACTTGAATCCATGACTTATTAGCTTGATTATCAACGGATTTTTCATTTTAGCCTCAAGCAGACTTTGTTCAATATTTCCTCTCTGCTCATTTGTCTTTCAACTTGTGGGGACAAGACATCAACTCTCTCTACAATACCACCTTGGTTATCATCATTGTCATCTTCAGTTGAATCTTCTTCTTCAGTTGATTCAAGAACTGCAACAATTTTGTCATCATCAGAATGTGGAACATCTTGAGTTGGAACAATTGGAACACCCTCAGCTACTTCTTCCGGCCTCAGTGTTTGAATAGGAACTGCCCTTAAAGGACTTCCTTGATCATCAGGTGTTTCAACAAAATACTGGTTCTTTTTATCCCACTTGCCCCTTTTTGCAGGTCTATCCTTATTTTGATCATATTCATCAGGTCTAAGCCTTTTTCTTGTATATTTCTTACCATATCTTGCATCTTCCGTACACTCCCAATCAGATGGGTTTTGTCTTATATCTTCCTTAATTTGTTCAGCCCATTTCTTAGCAAAAATTGAGGCAATAGATTCACCAACTTCTTCATAATTTAACTCCATATTAAAGTTGTTCACTGACTCACCTGTTGAATTGGTTTCATTTTGGGGCTGATTTTGAGATTGACTAAACATGCTCACTACCATAGCAATTGAATTATTCACTTTTTCAACCTTTTTGAGATTAATCAAAATCTCAATCACTACTTGATCATCACCCTCTTATTCAGTAAATTCTTTGGCAATATTGGCTTGATCAAGTAGGTTTTCCTGCTCTGTCAACTCTTCTGTAGTCAAGGTTTGGGCAATGTGTTCCCTCTCCCTTGTTTCATTCATGACTTGTTCCAGTCTTTTGGCAGCAGCAGCAACCTCATCTACTTCCTCTTCCTCCTCAGTATCTGCCCTAATAGGCTCATTCTCCTTCTTAGCAATGACTTTGCCTTTGGCTAGCCTTCATCTCTTATCACTCTCTATTTCAGAAGGGAATTCATAAATATCTTTTTCCAATTGATCTATTTCATCATCATGCTCTACCCTTTTGGAACTTTCTTCAAATTTTTCTGGTTCAGTTAGTATGAGTTCCTCAGTAGCAGCACCTCCATCCATCAGAGTATCTGTTTGCAGATCAGTTGCTGTCATCATATCTGTCATTACATCAATTGCTATATCTGTTGCAGTCAGAGGATCTGTTGCAACATCAGTCGGTATATTAATAGCAACATCAGTGGTAGCTACATTATCATGAATCATTTTCTCAGCTTCATGCTCTACCTCCTTATCAATTCTCATCACATCATGCTCCTCTCTTTCAACAATGTTTAATACTTCATTGTGTGCATCATAATTTTGCTCTTCTCCCCTAAAAATATCAGCTTCATAATCTTCTTCTAATATTCTTCTTTCACGACTTTCCTCATCATAACTCACATCATATGCACTAAAAATATATGTTAACCCATCTGCATTCACATTCACTTCAGTCATATTCACTTTAGTCACATCTCCTGTTGCCCTTTCATTTGAAACATTCTCCCCCTGTTTTGGGGCAGCTGAGGTCTTCTCAACCTCCTGCTCCAGGGTTTGAATTCTTGATTGTGCCTGGGTCAACTGAGCATTCAACTCCACATTCTCACATCTCAATTATTCATTTTCTCTCCTCAACCGTACAACCTCAATTATCAAATCAAAGTTTCTGTTGTAAAGATTGGTAATATGGGGAGGCGTAGTGGGTGGTGAGATAGGAAAGGTTCTGGAATAGGATCTGTGGTTTGTGTTTGGGGTGGAGGGATTGGTTTATTGGGTGGGATGATGTCTTCAATGATGTTTTCACTTGTGGAAGGTAAAGGGTTAAGGGTTGAAAATGTAAAGGTTTTGGATTGAGTAAATCTGATTGATCTCTGAAAGGTTTGGTCTGAGGTTTATGTTTGAGATTGGGCTTGTGTGGGGATGTTTTCTAGAATGTATGGCTCATTTTCATGGGTTTGGGTTAATGGTTGGGTGATGGTGTGGGTTGGGCTTAAGTTTAGGTTAACAGGTGGCGTTTGGTATAGTGTTTCAATAGATTCTTGGATTAGTGTTGGTGGTGGTGAGTTAGGTGGTGATTGTTTTAAATTTTTAGGTGGGCCTTGGGTTAAGGTGATGGTGGGTAGGGTGTGGTCATCTAGTGATGGTGGGTAGGGTGGTGTTTGTGGTGGTGTGGCTAAAAGTGTGGTAGGTGGTGTAGGTATGGGTTGAAACTCCCCCTGAACTTGAACGATATCATCAAAGTTTCCTTCACCTCCTCCTTCATTACCATCATCATCATCATCATCATCATCATCATCATCATTATCATCACCTGAATCACATCCTCTGAATCATCATTGTCACCATTCCATTCATCCTCACTTTCACCAACCTCCTCATCCTCTTCTGAGATTAACTCAGGTATAGAAACAACATCAAAACCATCAACCAAAAGCCATGGTACAATCTCAAACACCTCCTCAGGATTGAACCTGCTTGTGCTGCCCGGATTTTCAATTCGTTTGAAAGTATTTCGATCTTGTAGCACATGTGTAGTTCCAACAGTGGGCAATCCTTCCAACTCATGATTAAAAATAATCTGTAGAAACCTGGGATATGCCAAAAATTTCTTATTGTTCGGTTTTCTCAAGTTGCTTACCATCCATTCAAAGATCATCTTAGAAAACTTGAATGGTTGATTAAACACAACAGCAACTGTAGCATTGGCCAAATCCCATCTCATAAGAGTCCATGAGCCTTTCCTAGGGGCAAAGCCCTGAATGATGTGGTGTATCAAGAATCTGTATATTATGGGGACAATTCCCTTTTGGAATTGTCCTTCGTGCACTGTCCCCTGATAACCCATTATTTGAACAAACACCTTGAGTAAGTGTTCTGTTGTGAGATGAATAGGGTTGGGATTATCATCATTTAACTGTAAACATCTCCTTATTAACCCCTCTGTCACACGTATCTCCTGATTTTCAACTGTGGCTTCTATCCTGCTTTTATTAACATCATCATAAAGCCTTGCTGACCGCCAAAAATCAAGCGAGTGATTCCTGTAATCATTGGAGCAACATCTTCATTGTCAGGACTAATCTATAACATAGCGTACATATTGTGCTTATGCTCAAACGGATATCTTGGATTATCCAGATTCGCCATATCTGAACACACAAACAAAACATATTAAAAGCCGAAATTAGTCATAAAGTTCACAACTTTAAGTAATTTCAAGTTATAATTTAAACAAGATAAGAAGAAATTTCATTCAAAACATGATCTTCGACAAATTTATAACCTACACACAATAACAGAGAGTTAGTAAATATGCATAATCAAAGCCCATTTTGACTTAATCGTGGTCGAAAAAAGTGGGCTGGTAAATTAGGGTTAGGGATTTGAGATTTTCGCACTTTGGCGGTTGGGTTTCTGAAACGTGGGTGAGAGAGTGGAAGGTGAGAGAGAAGAGTGGGAAAAATTTCTCTAACTCCTTCTTATATACCTTTTGAAAGTGGGTTTTAAATGCATTTTGTCGTGTAGTGAGTTAATAGCTGTCAAACAGTACTATTAAAATATTGTCATTTAAAAAACCTTGTTTGTTAAACTTCATTTATAATACCTTACTCAGAAAATTTCATCTATCAAACCTTGCTTGGGAAAGTTCATTTGAGTTTAAAGGTTTGCTAGGAATCTTCTACATTCTCAAAGCTTGCCCGTTTCAAACAATTAAAATATATTAAAAGTAGATCAAAATAAAATGAGGAAAGCTTACTTGAAATACAGGATTGCTCGAGAACATAATCACAAGACAGATAATCAAGTATAAAATATCAAGTAGGCAACCTTGCTAGAAATCAATTAGGATACCCAAATAAATCTCATATATACTTCTAAATACATACCTTACTCGAATAGCTCAACCGATCACAAAATCTACCTGTAAATGTAAAATAGTTCACAAATATTCAATCAAGTATACTTTGATGTAAAGTATGCCCGAAAAACTTCAAGAATACAAAGTGTGCTAGAATAGGGTTTCTAAACACAAAGTGTACTCGGAAAGTCAAGTTTTGAATTTACCAAGTATATTAAGGGAACATTTGGAAATTTCAAAGTGTGCCCGAAATATAAATTGTGCCCGGGAAACATGGTTTGCCCGAAATTCAAAGAATCATAATCACAAGTAACACATAGCTTGCTAGAAATTAGTTCAAACAGTAAAACAAACACCTAAGTGTGCTATATAGTTGTAAATCACTAATGCTTGCTAGAGTATCACATCAAATCACAAAGCTTGCTATATTAACTTAAAACAACATATAAAACAGTTAAGTTTTCTAGAAAGTTTAGAAATCAACAAAGCTTGCTAGTGAACAGTGACACATCAAAAAGCTTGCTAGTAAACAGTTGGATTCCTAAATAGAACAATAAAGTGTGCTAGACAATACCAACTATATAAAGGCGTGCTAGAATTATCATATTCAGCATTAAGATGCAAAGCTTGCTAGAAACAAGTCAAATATCTTACAAATCAGATAAATTGAACTTGTTAAAGCTTGCTTGTAATACCATATTTAAATTTCAAGTATGCCCGAAGAGGTTAAACTTCTACTTAAACAGTCAAGTCTACCCGAAATAATGTAAAAAAACAACAAAGCAAGCCCAAAATTTATAAACTTAGATGTAACACCCCGTAACCGCAGTGGAAATGTAAACGGGATGCAACAAACACCTCTGATATCAACCACATTGTTTATAAAGAAAACTGAATACATTAATATACTTCAAATTACATTATCTCGTGATGCACACATCATACAATACGATACATAATTCTATTTATTATAATGTATCCTAACATCCCGCACGCAAATCTTACACACATCAAGCACTTAGCACATAAGCAATCACTTCATCTTAATTGTACCTGAAAAGCATGTGAGAAAACGGGTCAACTACGAATAGTTGGTGAGTTTCACAATTTGAGTAAACCATGATAAATCCATATCATATTATAATATTATCGATGTAATTATGCTGAGCCCACAGGTGAAACCTCTGTTAACCCAGTACTGTACCCGTTCCGGGGGCAATGTTAACCCAGAAACACCTCTAGGGACATCTGGGGACACTGTTAACCCAGTACAGTACCCATTCCGGGGGCAATGTTAACCCAGAAACACTTCTAGGGACGTCTGGGGACACTGTTAACCCAGTACAGTACCCATTCCGGGGGCAATGTTAACCCAGAAACACCTCTAGGGACATCTGGGGACACTGTTAACCCAGTACTGTACCCATTCCGGGGGCAATGTTAACCCAGAAATACTTCTAGGGACATCTGGGGACACTGTTAACCCAGTACTGTACCCATTCCGTACGATTCCCGTACAATCAAATATTTATAATTACACGCAAATCCATGCGTTTAGTATGTACTTAAACATTTCAATAGTAACATGCTTTCCGCCCCTGGAAAATATTTAAAAACAATTCAGAAAAAGGGGCTCGTGAAACTCACCTTAGCACATGCAAGCAGGTAACAACAGTCATTATCAGATAACATGTCCAATCTGTAATATGATCCTTACAATCGTTACTGTACAATCACTATTAATATAACTTTAACCGTGTCAACCGGTACATCTGGGGACACTGTTAACCCAGTACTGTACCCGTTCCAGGGGCAATGTTAACCCAGAAATACTTCTCCGGACTCAGATTGTGATATCGTTTAGAGTTCACTAGTCAAAATCACTATTAGTCATTATTTCCGTTTTGCGTGCCTAGCACGGTTATCCGTTTTTACGTTTCAAAAATGAGTTTGGTCACACACGACCCGAAGATAGTTGTTGACTGATAATTTAATTGTAGTTGTGAAATTAGAGCTCGGTTTAGACGCACCGATTGGCCGCGGGACCCGTTTCCGTCTTTAGTGCACCGGAAACTGTTAAATCGTTTAAAATTACCCAAATCATCCGAATTATTTTCGGATGATTTATTTTTACTTGTTTAACTCAGTTATACGAAAATAGTTCATTTTTCAGGGTTTTTATACACCAGTCAGCTCGTCCTCCCGAACTTTGCTGGTTTACGCGTTTTATATTATAAAAGTTCACTTTTATTCCAAATAAATATCCGTTCATCCTCGGATCTTGAGATTTTGCACAAATCACGTTTTGACAGTGGGGAATTTTATAAAAACATGAATTCTAGGAAAATGCCAATAGGAAGCAGAGGAGAAAAGACCTGAAGGGGAATGATGATATTTCCAGAATTAATTTTTACATTTAAAATTTATTTATCTATTTTTAAACACCATTTAAACACTAAATATGTCGTAAATACCAAATGACCTTAGAAAAATCCCAAATTTTTCCTGGATGACCCCTGCCATCCACATAGTCCCCTGTAATTTTTCCAGAACCAAAATCTCTTTTTACATGCCATTTTCACTAAAACCGAGCTAGAAAACCCTAGAACTCGTTTAACCGAATAGCCTACTTAGACTTCTTCAACTGACCTAAAATTTTGTGTGTGACTTATAAATGTTATAAAAAGCTTATCTGGAATTTTCCAGAATTTTTCATGATATTTAACTATTTTTCACCATTTTTAGCCAAAACCGAGCATTAAATTCACCAAATATTCATCCTTTGTCCAAAAATCATCAAAATTTCACAGAACTCATATTTTCATGTGTTTAACACCTCTGTAAAATTTCATGACCTAACTCTAAACCATCCACAATCTGTCCAAAAATCCATAACCGAACATAAATCGAATATACCTTTTGTTTTCCGCCACTACAAGCTACAAACTCGTTTTTCCGCCTTATCTACCACTAAATACAGAACCTACAACCAACATACCACAATATCAAGCAAGTTACACTCACGATCAAGCCTCTTACTCTATAGTTTCGGTTATTGTTTCAAAACTAAAGTTTAAACCGTAAAAATTCGTTTTTTGTCCCTTTAACTCCTTTCTTGGACCAAGAACCCTTGTATAACCCGTATACATCACTTGATCATGCAAGAATCGGTTTTCATCTTGGAAACCTCATTTTCTTGCAAATAAACTCAAGAAACGAATATGGAAACGTAAATAACTAGATTTTGACCTCGGTTTTCTTGCTAAAAACTCGGGTTTTTAGATGATCTTGTGGAGAGAATTGAAGATTGTTGAATGTGTTTGTGTAAAAAAAGAAATAATAGAATGGGGTTACCCCCTAATTCCGATCTGCCTCATGGAGGGGTCGGGTGGGACCCACCTTTTCATTCTTAGCCACATGTTTGGATTCTCGAAATCCGGATAATGTTTTGGATAATCTGGTTCAGTTCGTTTTTCGGTTAAATGTCTAATTCGGCTTAAAACGAGGCTAAAACGGTCGTTTTCGGCTTAAAAATGAAATTTATATAAACCGATTTAAAAACTTTAAAAAACTTAAACCATGACATTTATTAACTTAGAACATCATATTATTAATAGTTGCGCATCTTTTTCGGCTTGATCGATCGTCTCTTGCTCGGTTTGGTATTAAAGGTTTCGTTTAATGTACCGACGTACCATTAAATCGAAATTCTTTTTCTGTGCCGTACTTTACTTATCCCGAAGCATTAATGCTCCGTAAAATCACTAAATATTATAGATATCGTCTATAATTGAACCCTCGATTCGTTCGGGTTTCAATAACTATCGATCGATTAATCGCATATTCAATACGATGAATTATATATTCACGTACAATCAATACAGTGAACCCTGTATTCTCGTATAATTACTATGGTAATTCGTGTACCCGACATTAAATATAACGTAACTATTGTCTACCGGTTAGGGTATACCTGGTTTAGTCGGAATCGTTACATTCTCCCCCCGTTAAGAAATTTCGTCCTCGAAATTTTACAGGCCCACTACCCCTTCCGAGAGAAAGGTGGGGGTTTTTCCTTCAGAATTCACCCTCGCGTTACCAGGTATAATCTGGTCCTCGCTGTGAATTCCACTTAATCTTAATCAATAAAGCTTGGTATGTCCAAACTGTTTAGTTTTCCCGTCTACTATCTCTACGGAATTATTTATGATATCAAGCATGTCTTCTATGAGTACCTCCAGTACTGGTACTTTCGTTGCCTCATCGCTTAGGTACTTTTCAATCCGTATACATGGCAAAGCATCAAGTGTAGTACTTAGCCCCTGGAGTACTTTAATCGATAAACTAAATGACCAATCATGAAGATAGTCTCATGAGGTCCAATATATTAAGGAGCTATTTTCGGTTTTGCCAAACTTCATATCACCTCTCTAAGGTGATGCCTTAAAAATACCTTGTCACCTCTTTCCAGTGACAATGGTTTCCTTTGAATGTTGGCATAAATCCTTTGCCAATCTCGCGTTGCTTTCAACTTATCTTAAATATTATAAATCCGATTGGTTGTTTCTCGAATCGATTCAAATCTTATGGCTTGATTGACGCCCATTTTCAATTTATCAAATTGGTGATAATTACTTCACCCATAGAAAGCTTCAAGCTCTCGATGCTTCCTTCCCCGCCTTCCAATAATGGAAGTGGGATGACTATTTCGATCTGAGATAATTGAAAATGGTACTCTACGACGTGATACCATTTCACCATCATACGTAACCATATCTTTCTCCAAACTCGGCCATTAATAAAATCCTTTCAGATATTCGTAACATCAATAGTCTAATCCGATTCCGGATGTATGGAATATTTCGATCTATGCGCTTCGTCCATGATTAATTCACGAAGGTCATGGAGGGTCGGGATCCAAACCCGATTTTTCCTACTCAAGGCATCGGCTACGACGTTAGCCTTGCCGGGGTGATAACGGATGTCACAGTCATAATCGTTTAACAACTCGACCCATCTTCGTTGCCTCATATTCAGTTCTTTCTGATCGAATATGTGCTGCAAACTTTTATGATCGGTGAAGATGGTGCACTTCGTACCGTAGAGATAATGTCTCCAGATTTTAGGTGCGAAGATAACCGCTCCCAGTTCTAAGTCATGAGTAGTGTAATTTTTCTCGTGTACTTTTAACTGCCGGGAAGCATAGGCAATAACCTTATTATTCTGCAACAACACGCATCCTAACCCTCTACGCGATGCGTCACAATACGCGACAAGACCACCGTCTCCATCGGGGAGACTTAAAATCGGCGCTTGGCGCAATTTTTGCTTTAACGTTTGAAACGCCGTTTCCTGCTCTTCTTCCCATTCATACTTTCGATTCTTTTAAGTCAGGAGAGTTAAAGGTTGGGCGATGCTGGAAAGTTCTCTATAAATCGACGATAATATCCAGCTAAGCCTAAGAATTGGCGGATTTCCTTTGGCGATTTAGGCGCTTGCCAATTCTTAATTACTTCAACCTTACTCGGATCAACGTGTATTCCTTGGTGGTTTACAACGTGACCGAGGAATTGCACTTCTTGTAACCAGAAGTTACACTTGGAGAATTTTGCATACAACTTCTCCTGATTCAGAAGCTCTAAAATTATTCTTAAGTGTTGCTCGTGCTCTTCTTTACTTTTCGAGTAGATCAAAATATCGTCAATAAACACGATGACGAATTTGTCGAGGTAGGGTTTACAGACTCGATTCATGAGTTCCATGAACACTGCCGGCGCATTTGTTAGTCCGAAAGGCATAACTAAGAACTCGTAATGGCCGTAACGAGTCCGAAACGTTGTTGTTGCAACGTCCTCCTCTTGGATTTTTCATTTGGTGATAACTATATCTAAGATCAATTTTTCTAAAAAATAAATCGCCCCTTGCAGTTGGTTAAACAGATCATTTACTTCGAAGAAGTGAATACCTATTCTTGATCGTCACTTTATTCAATTCTCCCTAATCAATACATATCCTAACACTTCCGTCCTTCATTTCCCCAAATAACACTGGTGCACCCCATGGTGACTAACTAGGTCGTATAAAACCTTATCCAGTAATTCTTGCAACTGATTGGATAACTCTTGCATCTTGGATGGTGCAAGTCGGTAGGGTGCCTTAGCAGCAGGGCCAGCTTGAGGTATTAAATCGATTCTGAATTCGACCTGTCGGGTTGGCGGTAATCCAGGAAGTTCTTCTGGGAAAACTTGTGGATTTTTACGTATCACCGGAACATCTTCTGTATGTTTTCTTTTAAATCTGTGGCAATCACGTTTGTTAAATACACCACGTCTTCTTGGCGTAAATATTATAACGTCTCAAGATGAGATTAGAGTGGTAACATAATACCGTACACTTTTCTCTGTATCTAATCGCTTCATCGACCGAAAGAGAGCTTCTAATCATCTTTTTTTTTTCATAATTGTTTTTCAGCTTCATGTTGAGTTAGCCAATCCATGTTAACTATTACGTCAAAACTTCTTAACTTTACTGGTCGTAGGTCAATAAGGAAAGGTTAGTCGTTCAGAATAATAGGAAAATTCCGAACAATTTAGTTAACCATTAGGGATTTACCGCTAGCGATTCTACAGTATAGGGTTCTATAGTTTCACTAATCGGTATCTTTCCAAATGATAGGAGGTCAATAAGAACTAACTTCTATCGACGACCGTAAAAATATCACTGAAGCCTATTGATTTAAAACTACCACGTACTTAATACCACCTTTGGATCACGACGTGCTTTATTCGAATTACTCACAAAAGCACAGCTCCTTGCTTGATCAGAAGTTGATGCTTGTCATGAGGTTCGTCTTCCAACGACACCTTGGTTCAACTTTGGGCAATTTCTCTTGAAACGTTCTGTACTGCCACATTCATAGCAAGTACAACCGTTTGGCATAATTTGATTTCTTTGGATGGATTGTTATTGAAGTTGTTGGGTTCGGAGTGGTTGTACACGAATGGGTTGGGGTTGCCGGTTCACATGGCTTCAATTGGTTCTACAATTGGGGCATTACATCCATCTTTACCACACCTGTGGCCTACTATCACTCGACATTCTTCTTCCTGCCGATAACCATATTTTCCACACTTAGGGAAGGACCCTTCATGCGGTTCATGTTTTCACACCAGAACTAGTCTTAGTATAATTCTGGGTTGTAGGACATACTTACTTATTCAGAAGCCTATCATGCACTATACCTTTATCATTTCTCTTCTTTAACACTCGACGTCTCACCTAACGTCCTTCCAGTCCGCTTCCCATGGAGTCAAATATATCAATGCTGGCTTGTGACACAACCCTTCCAAAGGTTGTATATTTTACAGGATTGACTATACTCCTTATCGATGGAGTTAGTCCCCAATATAGCGCTCACTTCGCTTAGTTTCAGGAGTAATTAGCCATGTTACCAGACAAGACAATTCCTTCAAACGATTAGCGTGTTCTAAGTGATCAGCACACAACATTTCAATCTTCCATAGCTCAGTTTCCAATCTCTGAACTTAATTACTCAAATAAAAGTGCTCTAGCCCAAGAATTTTAAATTCCGACCATATCATCTGAGTAAAAATTTTCTAACTATAATTTTGTACAATCGTGTTCCATCACGATATAATATAATCTACCAACATGTCTGTAGCATATTTCACTACACAATGTTCTAGACTCTTACTAATATCCTTAACCATTTCGATCTTTTCTATCCACTTGCTAATCTATTCCTCCATTTACCATCAGTAAACTATTAATAATTTCCTTAACACAACCAACAAACATATCCTTCATACCGGATCTAATTCATTACGACTACTATTCGTGTTTAGTTTATAACTAATACTTGTAGTCATAATAGTATTCGGTGGGACATTATCACTCTCAGTAATAACACTAAGAATTGAAATATTCATAATCATGTGATTGCTCGATCTATAATTCTGCGATCACATTTGCATCAACACTAGCAGTGATCTGTGATACGACATTCGGTATCATCATCTGCTATCTTTGAGCAATCAACTGAATCATATCAATCTCCATCATTGGAGTTACTCTTTTTATGTCATTCTGCCGTACTCATCCCATACGCAGTAATCAATATTAATCTCACCGTATAACTCGTTACCAGCTCAATCATAACAACAGGTACACATACACACCAAATATTATCATACATATTACACATACTAGTATCTAGTATATATGTCCCACAAATATAATAGCATATGGACTTAACCTGACGTCGGTTAACGTTAAAATATGTTTCATAATTCTTGTCACCAACTGACATATAGATCTTTCTCAACAAAGATTAATGTTTAATATACTTGATTTCAATATCCTTCTGCATGACAGCATAACCGATACATGCTCACCGTGAGCACCAAACGATTACGTACCACGGAGTTATAATATCCGTGTCTATTTGTATACCCGGCATACACGGTATACCACCTACGAACGAACAACCAACTATGCTATAATGATTCCAACACCTCTTTGTGTATGGGTAATCATTCTATTCGAGTATACATGGGTATAGGCATCTAACGGGTGTAAGGATAACATAGGGAGTTGCAAGGTTCAAGGTAATCGCGCAACCCATGTTGCCTTCAAATATTCTCAATTACTATTATGGGAAACTCTATCACTTGTTCAGTCAATGTCCTCAGGCGTTCTAGGTTTGCTAAAATCGGTAATTCTCGAGCTGGAAGTGGTATGTCTCATATGTTTGAAAGTGAGAAATACACATATATATTTCTATATATTATTTTTTATCTGCTCATTTATCATCAAATTTATTATTATTATTATTATTATTATTATTATTATTATTTATTTTATTTTATTTTATTTTATTTATTTATTTATTTTTTTTTTTTTACCTTAATGGAATAAGAATGGGTTCAGGTGTAGATCCGTCCGTACGTGAGGGTCGGCGGTTCAGGTGAACATAGGGGGTTATTAGGATATACGGTACCGGTGTTGGTAGGGTAAGGGATTTATTAATTTCGGTTGGGAGTGACGGTTACTCGATATTTCTGGTTCATGTCAAACGGGAGATCTAACTTGGTACTATCATAACTATAGCCCGATAAGTCAGACTTATCATCAACCGATGCTCTAGAAATTTCAGCATCCTCGGTACCTTTTATTATTTCATCCCCCGGTTCCTTATCCGGGTCATATTTCTCAGTACATGTACCCACAAGATATGTACATATATATATATACACATTAGCACGTATAAATAATATTATATACTTTACACATATGTTGCCATTTTTACCTATTAATGTACCCAGTGACTTCCCCTGAATTCCCTCGTGCAGACAAGTCTGTTATTATGTTCCGGACCATAATAACTCACTTGTCCGACCGAGTTCATCCCGATACTCGTCACCATATATTATTAGTTGATATTCAGATCCTATAATACTTGAGCTACTGGTTATATTTTAGATATCTTTTAAAGACATCCTAATTCTTTATAACCAATGGCTCTGATACCAAGTTCAGTAACACCCCGTAACCGCAGCGGAAAAGTTTAACGGGATGCAACAGACACCTCAGATATCAACCACATTGTTTATAAAGAAAACTGAATACATTAATATACTTCAAATTACATTATCTCGTATTTCATTACCGTCTAGGTGATGCACACATCATACAATACGATACATAAATCTATTTATTATAATGTATCCTAACATCCCGCACGCAAATCTTACACACATCAAGCACTTAGCACATAAGCAATCACTTCATCTTAACCCATTCTGGGGGCAATGTTAACCCAGAAACACTTCTAGGGACATCTGGGGACACTGTTAACCCAGTACTGTACCCATTCCGGGGGCAATGTTAACCCAGAAATACTTCTAGGGACATCTGGGAACACTGTTAACCCAGTACTGTACCCATTCCGTACGATTCCCGTACAATCAAATATTTATAATTACACACAAATCCATGCGTTCGGTATGTATTTAACATTTCAATAGTAACATGCTTTCCGCCCCGGGAAAATATTTAAAAATAATTCAGAAAAAGGGGCTCGTGAAACTCACCTTAGCACATGCAAGCAGGTAACAACAGTCAATATCAGATAACATGTCCAATCTGTAATACGATCCTTACGATCGTTACTATACAATCACTATTAATATAACTTTAACCGTGTTAACCGGTACATCTGGGGAAACTGTTAACCCAGTACTGTACCCGTTCCGAGGGCAATGTTAACCCAGAAACACTTCTCCGGACTCAGATTGTGATATCGTTTAGAGTTCACTAGTCAAAATCACTATTAGTCATTATTCTCGTTTTGCGTGCCTAGCACGGTTATCCGTTTTTACGTTTCAAAAATGTGTTTGGTCACACACGACCCGAAGATAGTTGTTGACTGATAATTTAATTGTAGTTGTGAAATTAGAGCTCGGTTTAGACGCCCCGATTGGCCGCGGGACCCGTTTCCGTCTTTAGTGCACCGGAAACTGTTAAATCGTTTAAAATTACCCAAATCATCCGAATTATTTTCGGATGATTTATTTTTACTTGTTTAACTCAGTTATATGAAAATAGTTCATTTTTCTGGGTTTTTATACACCAGTCAGCTCGTCCTCCCGAACTTTGCTGGTTTACGCGTTTTATATTATAAAAGTTCACTTTTATTCCAAATAAATATCCGTTCATCCTCGGATCTTGAGATTTTGCACAAATCACTTTTTGACAGTGGGGAATTTTATAAAAACATGAATTCTGGGAAAATGCCAATAGGAAGCAGAGGAGAAAAGACCTGAAGGGGAATGATGATATTTCCAGAATTAATTTTTACATTTAAAATTTATTTATCTATTTTTAAACACCATTTAAACACTAAATATGTCGTAAATACCAAATGACCTTAGAAAAATCCCAAATTTTTCCTGGATGACCCCTGCCATCCACATAGTCCCCTGTAATTTTTCCAGAACCAAAATCTCTTTTTACATGCCATTTTCACTAAAACCGAGCTAGAACTCGTTTAACCGAAAAGCCTACTTAGACTTCTCCAACTGACCTAAAATTTTGTGTGTGACTTATAAATGTTATAAAAAGCTTATCTGGAATTTTCCAGAATTTTTCATGATATTTAACTATTTTTCACCATTTTTAGCCAAAACCGAGCATTAAATTCACCAAATATTCATCCTTTGTCAAAAAATCACCAAAATTTCACAGAACTCATATTTTCATGTATTTAACACCTCTGTAAAATTTCATGACCTAACTCTAAACCATCCACAATCTGTCCAAAAATCCATAACCGAACATAAACCGAATATACCTTTTGTTTTCCGCCACTACAAGCTACAAACTCGTTTTTCCGCCTTATCTACCACTAAATACAGAACCTACAACCAACATACCACAATACCAAGCAAGTTACACTCACGATCAAGCCTCTTACACTATAGTTTCGGTTATTGTTTCAAAACTAAAGTTTAAACCGTAAAAATTCGTTTTTGGTCCGTTTAACTCCTTTCTTGGACCAATATCCCTTGTATAACCTGTATACATCACTTGATCATGCAAGAATCGGTTTTCATCTTTGAAACTTCATTTTCTTGCAAATAAACTCAAGAAACGAAGATGGAAACGTAAACAACTCGATTTTTACCTCGATTTTCTTGCTAAAAACTCGGGTTTTTAGATGATCTTGTGGAGAGAATTGAAGATTGTTGAATGTGTTTGTGTAAAAAAAGAAATAATGGAATGTGGTTACCCCCTTATTCCGATCGGCCTCATGGAGGGGTGGGGTGGGACCCACCTTTTCATTCTTAGCCACATGTTTGGATTCTCGAAATCCGGATAATGTTTTGGATAATCTGGTTCAGTTCGTTTTTCGGTTAAATGTCTAATTCGGCTTAAAACGAGGCTAAAACGGTCGTTTTCGGCTAAAAAATGAAATTTATATAAACCGATTTAAAAACTTTAAAAAACTTAAACCATGACATTTATTAACTTAGAACATCATATTATTAATAGTTGCGCATCTTTTTCGGCTTGCTCGATCGTCTCTTGCTCGGTTTGGTATTAAAGGTTTTGTTTAATGTACCGACGTACCATTAAATCGAAATTCTTTTTCTGTGCCGTACTTTACTTATCCCGAAGCATTAATGCTCCGTAAAATCACTAAATATTATAGATATCGTCTATAATTGAACCCTCGATTCGTTCGGGTTTCAATAACTATCGATCGATTAATCGCATATTCAATACGATGAATTATATATTCACGTACAATCAATACAGTGAACCCTGTATTCTCGTATAATTACTATGGTAATTCGTGTACCCGACATTAAATATAACATAACTATTGTCTACCGGTTAGGGTATACCTGGTTTAGTCGGAATCGTTACATTAGATAAAATCTAAGTGTGCCCGGAAAGGTTATACAACATCAAACCTTACCAGAAATTACATAACCAACCTTTGTAGGTAAAATGCAACACTTTTTGACTTAAACACAAAATCAATTATATTTATCAATAAAAAATCATTGTTTAAGAGCAAATGATGCATTTAGAGATCAAATTTAGTCATGTTTCTTTACAAAACAGTTTCTTTCTTTTACTGAAAAGATCTCAAGTATGGGATCATACTGACTAAGTAGCTTTCTCAATACTTCATTCCCAGCATTAATATGACAACATAGACAGGTTAACAGTAGGTCTAGACTTAGCATGAATTTTATCTCTTTGGTGATATGATTAAGTTTCAATTAAATATGCATAATACTCAATGGATAACACATATTGGTTTCTGATGCTCTAAAAATATTCTCAAGGATTATTTGGCTTTCTCCAGATCACCCCGAATTGATTCCGACCCCCGGATATATGGTCAAAATTTTAATGACAGAACATTTTAAAATTCTTAGATATTTCTTTTCAAATTTACAAACATATGTGAGGTTGAACGTTGGACTTACAGGCCACGCAATTCGGACTTACAGGCCTTTCACTCAGAATGTTTAAAGGACTTATATGATTGCCTCCACCCTGTAGTTCTAGAATTAACCCTCATGTTTGCATTTTCTTTATAAAAATTTGTGAACACAGATCAACTTTTGGCTGATTAAATATTTAAATAATGTAGTTCATAATTGTTCTTTGTCATTCTTAAATAAGATATTTCATTTTCGTGACCAAATACCAACGGGCTCGTGTATGACTGGATAATCACTTTTCTGTCTATCATTTGGAAAGATTTATCTTGGAACATGCATAGACAACAATGTAACTCCACATAAGACATGGCAGTTTCTTTATGTTTATATCACCTTAGATTTTACACATCATGAAAAAGCAACCATACATGTTAATGAGTGTACTAAATGCCCTTTTGTTCTATTAAATCCATATGATTGGCTAAGTAGTCAATGTACTATCATTTCCCATATTAACAAAATTTAAAATTCATACACCCCAATATCTCTTATTTGACAGGTAAATGGCTATCCTGTTTGACCACACGTGGTCAACAAGACCAAACATATATGTGAATACATGTCTTTTCAAAACATAGTTATTAACATAATTTTAAGTGAAAGAATTGAAAACAAGTCACAATGGCCCTAAATGCTTTCAGTTTTCCAGGTTAATGACTATCCTACCAATCTGAAAACAGATGATAGGACCAAACATATACAAGTATATGCCCTTCCAACTTGAGCAAATGACATGATTTTTAGAAAAAGTAACTCTTTGAGACTTTTCATTGAAAATATCCTTTTCAGCTTCTATAAAGCTTTGAACTGAATAGTATTATCATGTCTCTACACCATTAACAACTTGCTCTTGTATTTTCAAAAGATGTTTTGATCAAACATGTTTCTTAACAATTTTCAGTCATGCATATCATTTTGATTCAAAAACACATTTTGACAAAATCAGAAGCATATCATATTCAAATCTTAACCATAAATGACATTATCAAAATAAGCAGACTCCACACAATTCATAGTCTAGCAAATCCTAACAACATCATCTGATCAGAATAAACACATATTCAAACATTCAATTATGACATCAGATAAGCATATAATCAATTTTGACAATTCATACTACTTATCATGACATCCTATCAGTCAACTGATAAACACTTATAAGCATCAATGATACCTAATTTGCACAGATAATCAGTTAAGCACATATCAGTTAACATCGAAAAGTATCATAATCAAACACACATACACAACATTCACTAAGACTTTGAGAAGATAGTCAGTTTGCACAATCAAGCACACATCATCAATCAGACTTCATTAGAGTTTATCATGCCCAGGGCTTTCAGAAGAAAGTTGAACCCGGTTCTATCAAGTTATCACTTGTATCAACTCTTTTCACTTCAATTAAACCTTTTTCACTACAATCTCTTATCAAGTGATGTCTGATTTCAATGTGCTTAGTCTTGAAATGTTGCACATGATTTTTAACAATGAAAGATGCAACAGTATTATCAATGAAAATAGGGGTGTTCAGAAAATTCAAACCATAGTCCAGCATCTGATTCTGAATCCAGGGGACTTGTGCACAGTAGGCAGATGCAGCAATGTTCTCAGCTTCTGCAGTTGAGATTGATACGGTGGTCTGCTTCTTGCATTGCCATGACACCAACCTGTCACCCAAAAATTGGCATCCTCCTGAAGTGGACTTCCTGCTCATATTACATCCATTATAATCACTATCTGTGTAGGCCATCAGATCAAATGCCTGGTTCTTTGAATACCAAATCCCCAAATCAGGTCTTCCCTTCAAATATCTAAAGATTCTCTTGACTGCATTCATGTGAGAAACTTTAGGACTTGATTGGAATCTTGCACAGACACACACAGTAAACATGATATCTGGTGTTGAAGCAGTAAGATACATCAGAGACCCAATTTTTGCTCTGTATTCATGTTCATCTACTGGCTCCCCCTTTTCATCTGCTACCGTGTTCTCTTTTGTATACATAGGAGTTGAAGCAGTCTTCAAATCATTACATTTGAATTTGTCAAAGATGTCCTGCATGTACTTAGACTGGTAGATGAAAATCCCATCAGCTTTCTATTGAACTTGCAATCCAAGAAAGAAGTTAATTTCTCCCATTGAACTCATGCTGTATTTGGATTTCATCACTTCTTCAGACTCCATACACATCTGTTCATTGGTTAACCCAAAAATAATGTCATCCACATAGACTTGCAGCAACAATAAATCTCTTCCTTTCTTCTTGTAAAAGAGGGTCTTGTCAATGGCTTCCCTTTGGAAACCATGTTCAAGCAAATGATTTGGCAACTCATCATACCAAGCTCTTGGAGCTTGATGCAATCCATACAAGACTTTGTTTAACTTATACACCATGTTAGGACACACTGGGTCCTCAAAACCTGGTGGTTGAGTTACATACACCTCTTCTTCTATATTTCCATTTAGGAATGCAGATTTGACATCAAGTTGGAATACCCTAATATTCTTTGAGGCAGCATAAGCTAAAATGATTCTTATGGCTTCAAGTCTTGCAACAGGTGCAAAAACTTCCTCAAAATCAATCCCTTCTTCATGCAGGCATCTAAGTGCAACAAGCAGTGGTGGATCTAGGATTTTTTTTTTTATGGGTTCACCTTTTTTCGGTGTGTAAATTTCAAACAACCAAACGTTAAATTTTTCAGGCCGGTCAGGCCTTATTGGAGAATATGGTATAATACGGTAACATAATAAATAATATATTAATTTAAAAAACATTTAAGGTCATAAAAATAATTTTTTTTACAATAAATGGGTTGAGAATGCGTGATGTGTGAATAAGTACTTTGGAAATAATCGGAAGCGAAAATGTTCTTTTTTTAGCTATTAATAACCCCAACTAAATACACAATGATAGTTTACCAAAAAAAGAAAAAAAAAGATTACCAAAATGGGACTTAAAAAGACTTGAACTTGAGACTTTTCAAGTAAAACCCAAACTAATAACACAATGATGGTTTACCAAAAAGAAAAAAAAAATTGTAATCAAAATTAGTCTTTGAAAGACTTGAACTTGAGACCTTTCAAGAGATTAGGAATGTTTTAAAAAAAGGAGATTGCCATTACACCATCTTAAACTTTTTGATATTTATTAACTTCTAAAATTTTAGGGTTTCACTAATACCTTTTATATATCGTGTTAACACAAAATTTGAAACTCAATGGGTTCCTGTGAACCCGGGGAACCCACACTAAATCCGCCCATGGAATCAAGTCTGGCTTTATTCTTAATCACAATACCCCTCGCATCTCTCTTATTTCTGAAAACCCATTTTGTTCCAATTGCATATCTGTTTCTTGGCCTGTCCACAAGCTCCCACACATGTAGATCTCTGAACTGTGCCAACTCCTCTTGCATTGCTTCTACCCAGCAATTTTCCTTTACGCCTTGTTCTTGAGTTTTTTAACAAAGGAAAGAAAAGGAAAGGAGAGGGAAGGATAAAAAATGGAAGGGAAGGGAAGGAATTTTTTTTAATTAGGTGTGTTCTTGAGTTGGAAGGAAATTATAGGAAAGGAAAGGATAACTATGTTAAAAAATAGTTATCCTTAGTAATCATCCCATTTTGGGGAGGATAACTTATTGGGAAAATACATTAATTTAATCCCTCCTAACTCCTCCTACTCCTTTCCTTTCCATCCTAAAAATAAATTCAAGAACACCCATTTTTTAACTATCATTAGTTTTCCTTTCCTTTCATTCCTTTAAAAAAAGTCAAGAACAGGGCGTTAGTGCTTGAACAATGTTCTTTGGTTCTATCTAGGATGTTTGCAGATTCAGAATGACTTCTTGTAACTCTTTTATATATATCTCCAATGATGTTTTCAGATGGATGATTATGTTCAACGTAAGGGGTTTGAACTATCACATCTGCAGACACAATAATCTCAAGATTTGATTCATTGAGATCCGGTTCATCAATGATCAAATCAGTTGTTTCAATATCAACTTCAGGTGCTTCCTCATTGTTTTGCCTTGAGGTGGATGCATCATTGTTTCCCAAATTCAATCTTTCAAACAAATCTTGAAACCTTGTTGTTGAAACTGTCTCCTCTTCACCAGTTTGGTTGCTTGTATCTTCCCCATTTTGAACTTGATCATTCTGCACTTCCTGATTTTTTTGATTATTATCTGCTTGATCATGTTCTGATTTTTGATTGTTTTCTTGATTATTAACTACTTGATCATGTTTGCTTGGGCACTTACAGGACCAAAGAGATCCATGTGAAGCATTTCAAGTACTTGATCAATTGAGTTGATGAGTTTTGTCTTATGAGTAGTTTGGGCTTTTTGCCCTTTTAGCATGAGATACAGTTATCATCCAATCTGAACTCCCTTGTAGGTAGGAAAATTACATGCTCACCATTAACAAGTTTGTTCATGTTCTTCAGATTCACATGACATAATTTCCTATGCCACAATTTTGACTCATTTTCAGTGGCTTTAGAAACAAAATAGGTACCTCCCCTTGAAACAGCATCCTTCATGTTTAGTTAATATAAATTGCCATTCCTTGGGGCCATCATCATGATCATGTCCGGAGGGATCACATATTCTTGTCTAAGAATGAAACAGAGAGAATCATCAAATCCCATTTTATAACCCTTGTCACACATCTAGGATATGCTCAAGAGGTTATACTGTAATCCCTCAACATAGAAGACATTGTTAAATGTGACTTTTCCATTTGTCAAGATATCTTTACCAACAATTCTACATCCATTCTTATCACTACCAAAGGCTACTGGGCCCTCAAACTTCTCTTCATAGTTGACAAGTGACCTCTTGTCACAGATAATGTGCCTGGAACACCCACTATCCATATACCATACATCATTCAGTTGAGTGGATGATTCCTGCATAAATCAAAAGAAATTGATTTGTTGGATAATAAAGTGCAAGCGTTTTCAACTTGCAAATCGTCAGACTCATTAACAGTAGCAGCATTGAGAGTGAGTGTGTTGAGTTCAGGATCTTCATGAGTAATCTCAAGATTATCTGAATTATCAGTTTCAGAACCATATTCTCTTGGAGTTTTCACAAATGATGTTGGGCATGGGCAATCATCCAATACAATGACACACTCTTGGACTGCATAGTCAATTGGTATTGGATAAAGTTTCACTTTAGTATTCTCCTCCTCCTTAGCTTCAACCTTAGGTTTCCAAAGGAATCCTTGAGGTTCAAAACCATGTTTTAACAAGAACTCTTCATCACCAGTTAGTTCAGTGGGTTTCTTTCTTGAGAAAACATTTTTCTTCTCTTTCTTGTCAACACTCGGTCATTCTTGAGAATCATCAGATTTAATTGAATTTGTGTATTGTTTGGGAATGATTCTCGAAGGTTGAAAGTTGTTTTTGACAGCAGTTAAAGACTTCTTGGGTAATTTGCTTCTTCTGAATTGTTCAACCACATGTTTCCTTGGTTTCACATCAATTTTCTTTTCCTTCTGAACCTTCTCTGCATCCTTCTGAACATTTTCATTCAAAGTTTCCTTTCCACACACCATTCCTTTTCCCAGGTATACATCATACTTCTGTTTGTACAGAATAAAATCTTGTCCAAATTTTGTCTCATCTGGAACCTGAAAGGATTTGAAGTTGAGTCATTCATTGCAAGAATCAGTGTGGTGACCATATTTATCACATTTTTCGCACACACTTTTCCTTTGAATCTTTCATGATCACTTCCCTTCTTGAACCTCTCACTTGGTCTAGGTGGTTTGACACCAAGTGATTTCTGAATCTTCAGCCGATCAAAGTCAATTGAAAAAAGAACAAATTCTTCTATCTTGATATCTTGTCTTTCAATCATGCTCTTCACAAATGTGATTTTCTTCAAGCTCAATGGTTCTTCATCCAGGCTTCCTTTATGCCTTGATTGTCTCTTCTCATATTCCTCCATGGTTTCAACTTCACCAATATCAAATACTTCATTGATTGAAAAGACTGGGTAAACAGGAATGAAGTTGTCACTAATGACTGTTTCAGCTGCCTTCTTCTGTTTCTTTTCTTCTAACCTCTTCAATAGAGTTCTGCTTGGAGGTCTCACAGCATTGTAACTAAGCTTTTACCTTTCACATATGTCAAAGGACACATGTTCGCTCTTCATTCTTTCATTCTGATTCTTCATCTTTGGTGTCATATGTAGCAATAATGGAAGTTTGTTTACTGATTCTGGTTTCTTCAGTCTTCTGTTTCTTTCAGCAGCCTTGATATGTTCATCTGTGATCTAATCACTTAAGTCACTTAAAGCATCTTCATTTAGATCATCAGAATCAAAGTCATCCTCAGAGACTTGTACGCTAATAGACTTCTCTTCCCCTACTTCCTCTTTTACCCCAAATTCTCCTTCTTCATTCAATTCTACCATCTTGTACATATCAATGAACTCTTCTTTGTCTTGAAATACATCTCTAAACTGTTGAAGATATCCATCTCTATTTATATTGTTAGCATTGGGTAAAAAGTTGTTGTTTAATGGTGGAGGAACAACTTTATACATATCTTCTTCTTTTATTTTGTTCATTATCCCACAGATGTTTCCTGTAGACACCAAATTCTTCAAAAATTCATTCTCAACATGTAGCTTTGTGTTTTGTACCTTCTCTTTAATTATCATCTTCTTCAAACCATCTATCTCAGTTATGTATCTCTGCTGAGCTCTATAGCTACTTACATAGTCATCTTCCAAGCTTTTAATTTTCTCTTCACTGATTTGATCACTTGCTTGGTACCCATTGATTATGCTATGTTTTCTGAAGCACTCACTCTCTAGCTTGCCTACTTTTACAGTCAAAGCATTAATTGTTTCTTGTAAATCATTTATAGAGATTGAGTGTACATGAGAAGATGATGTTTCAGCCTCCTTTTCAGCAATAGCCATCAATGCAACATTTGCACTTGTGATATCATCAGCATGGTCACTCCAATCAAAGTTCCCTTCATGCTGAGTGGCAACAACAACATTTCCTTGGTTTCTTGGTTGATTGGTTCTGTTTGGATTGTTTGGGTCATTTTGGGTGTTTTGGTTGTTCCTTTGAAAATTTTGGTTCTGTAGCACAACTTGTTGATTGTTCATTGGAGCTTGCTGGTAGTTGTTGAAATTGGAATTTTTGTTGTTGAAGTTTCTGTCTTTAGGCTGGTTCTGTTGGTATTGCATCTGATTTCTTGGCTGGTTCTGGAACTGGTTCATCTAAAAGTTTCTGGGTTGATTGCATTCTCTGGCAAAATGACCAGGCAGTTGGAAATTATAACAAATGGCATTAGACTTATTAAAACCAATCATCTCAGTAGGCCCTGATATAAGTGATCTACCAGTCCTATTGTCTAGGCTTTTGCTTCTAAAAGGTAACATAGCAGCCTGCCACTTGAGATCCATGTCTTCAAGGTCATCTGCATCTATTTGTTCCAAGTCATCTTGGATGACACTTGTGTGAATTAGGTTCTTAGCAACAAATGTATTATATGACTCTGTAAACATGGAGAATAGAGCTTGAGTTTCATTTCCTTGTGCACTGCTTCCACCACCATAGGGCACATGTTCACTTGTCACTGGGGCAGGTTCATTGTCATCAATAAGTTGGACATTGAATCTTGACTGGCTGCCTTGGTGACTTGTACTTCCACCAGTGAAAGATTTAGGTGTTTCAACACCATGATCATTTGGTTCCTCAATTATGGGAATCTGTTGTTGATTCTTTGTGGACAGGTTTCCCATGGTTGCAATCAGGGCATTTGACACATTAAAGCATGGCTTCTCCTCCTTGATCATTTCATTTTCGATCATCTCAATCTCAGCAGCCTGGAGAAAACAGATTACATCATCCAACTTAAGTGCTTCAAAGTTGGGTATTTGAAGGATGAATTTGCTAGCTATATACCACTCCTTTGGCACTGAGTTTAGCAGCTTTGTGGTCAAATCCAGGTCTGTCATCACATAGTTAGTTGTTCTCAGGTCATTTACAATTGCCAAAAACTTTCAAGAATTGACTTCAATCTTTATCCACCCTTACACTTGAATCTCTCAAGTTGTTGCTTAAGTCTTTGTTTATTGATATTTTTCAGCTCGGTGTCACCTTCAAACATCTCAAGAATTGCATCATACATAGCCTTAGCTGTTGTGTGATGAGCAACCTTGGTTAAGATATCCCATGCCAGTCCCAGCTTTATTGTCACACCTTCAAAATCCACTAACGGAGTTTTACCGTCAGAGGGTGTGAACTGGCAGGATCGGAATCATTAGTTATAACCAAACCAAAGAAAAACGTTTAAATGAAAGTAAGTGCGGAAGCGTAAAACCTTAATTCAAAAGTTGCGTCACGCAGGACGACTTAAAACCAAATGTAACTGTTAAAATTAAGTTTGCAGAATAAAAGTGTTTTCATTAATGCATGCTCCTAAACCGCGCGCCCGCCTCGGCTACCTGAGAATAACATACTAAAAGTGTCAACACAAGGTTGGTGAGTTCACAAGTAAAATAAGATAAATCGTTTAGCGTTTTGCGTAACCTCGTTACGACGTTTAAATGTTGCGTAACCCCGTTACGACGTTTGAGTGTGTTACCACGTTACAGCGTTTGAGGGTGTAACTACGTTACAGCGTTTAAGTGTGTAACCACGTTACAGCGTTTAAGTGTGTAACCACGTTACAGCGTTTAAGTGTTTTGCATTACCAGATAGTGTTATGTCAAATTATATATCGATAGGTAGCTAATCTATACAACAAGTATCGCTAAGTGGTTCGTGACCGAAGCTGACTGTTTATCAAGTGCCCGTCACCAGGTCCTCCAGACCATGGTAAGTGTTAGCCAAAATTTACACCCACTCAACCTCCAGTTGAGCTTAGCGTCGGGTGGGGTTTGTCAAACCCAGTAGTACTACCCAAAAGTGACTCGCTATTCCAAATATTAACCGGTCCGATGTGTGGGACTTCAAATGTTACGTATGCCGCTTAGCCTTTACAAGTGATATATAATTTATAACAAAATCTTTCATATGCGTTTATCTCAGAAAATATGTTTATCGGAGTATGTTATCTCCCCCAAGTGAAAAACGTTTGAAAACAGTTTAAGAGTGGGGTAAGTGAACTCACTGTTTGCGAAGAATATCCGATCTAGATCACCGAGTGATGCGCGTCGTAGAAAACTCTCTAGCGTTCTAAAATAACAAAGAGATTTTCTAAGTATCGGAATGTTTAACGAGTCTCTAGACTCGGCACATAATACCTATGCACGTAACATGTTTCGTGTTTCGTTTGTGAATCGTGTGTGACTTAAACAAGTAAAATTGTGATACGATACATGAGTGAGCAATTACTTTCGTGTCACGTATTAATAACATACTTATTAGCAATTATTCCCGTAGGGGCATTTTGGTCAACAAACAAAGACTAACTAACCATTATTCCCCATAAGGGCAATTTGGTCAATTCATGGCAATCAACTAGCAACTATTCCCCGCAAGGGTATTTTGGTCAAAATACAACAATTATATAAAAACTATCATATTTCATGCATTCCTATACAACTCAGCAGCTAGTTTCGTTATGACAGAATTTCTACTTGAAAGATTGCACTAGTTTACCGATTATAACGTCTCAATTAATTTACCAAAAATTACCACAGGAGCATACATATCTTAGGTTTCCAGAACATCTTTTATCTTATTTTTATTCCATATAGATTGTTCATAATGATCAAAACATTACAGCTAACTTATATCAGTCAGATTCATGCACATCAGAATGTTATTTGCAATTCCCGTTAAACGAAAAATCCAATAAATGCAAGACCACTTGGGTTTGGTTCCTAACTCAGTGAATCAACCTCCAGAAGTGGAACCAACCCAATTGGTCTCGTAGTTCATGAGATATAACATTTACAACATAACCTAACAGCAGGTCTAACAGCTCAGCTTTGCATCACGTTTTTGTAAAATCATAAAAGTATACTTCCACTTATCCAAAAATTACGAATTTATACTTCATAGAAACTAGACTCAACCTAGTTTACTACAGTACCCACAATCTCAATCAATTTTCACGTTTACACTTCGTTACAGTCAGTTAAACATCGTATATACGTTCTGTCCAGAATCTGTTCACATCAAAACTCATCATAATAACAATCTATGAACTATCATGCATCCATATAACCCTCTAGACACTATAACTACTATCCATGCATATCAATCACACCATACATACAAGATTAGGGTTTGTGTTTTAATTCAAATCAAGAACAACAATCAATCATGTATCAATATCAATCTAGTTATCAATCTATTATCCAACTAACAAGAATCATAACAATCACATACATACAAGATCGGCCGATTTAGGGTTTTCACACAACCCATCAAACATCAAAATTTAAACAACAAAGAGGTAAGAGATGATCAAGTATACCTTCCTAGCACCTAGTTCTTGGATTAATCTCTTGATTTGATGTGTATATGTGTGTGATGGTGGACGGCAGCCGTGGGTCAAGAGAGGGAGAGAGAGCCGATCGGTGGTGTTGTAGGTTTAGAATAATAGGTTAGGGTTTGTTTATTAGTGATATATTTATAAACAAACAAGTTACACTCTAGTCCTTCTACTTTCAAGTGTTGTTTTTCTAGAACATTCTATCCTAACTTGCACATAATCATGACAATAATATAACACATAATCCCAACACATAGTTATCACATCATTAGTGTTTTAGTGTGCTTCGTTTATTCCTCAATCGTTTGCGTTTCGGTGCAAATCCCGAAAGACTACTACACATGTAGTAAGTGTTAAGCGTCATTTAAACCCTAGTTTAAATGTAATGAAGTATGCGTTATAGATTCAACGATCTTAAAGTTTGAATTAACGGAGTTGAGTTAACGAGGTTAACCTGAAATTGACGATTGTCACATCATTCCCATGTTAAAGAATTTTCGTCCCGAAAATTTGAGTCAAGTCGTGATGAGAGCCTGAAAAAGTAAGAAAGATTTTCAGTTTGTCATATCATCCCCTAGTAGAAAGAAATTTCGTCCCGAAATTTAGTTCATACCTCCGGTGATGTTTGACGGTTTGCCGGGTTTCGCGGTTTTCGGTGTTTGGTTAGCCCTTCAAAAAGGTGAGGATACTTTTTCATCATGTGATCCTCGCGTTCCCATGTGAACTCCGGTCCACGTCTCGAGTTCCAACGAACCTTAACAATTGGAATTTTGCTGTGTTTGAGCGTTTTGGTTTCCCAATCCAAAACCTCGACTGGTTCCTCAATGAACCGTAACTGTTCATCAACTTGTAGTTCCTCCAAAGGGACTACTTGGGTTTCATCAGATAGGCATTTCTTCAAATTTGATACGTGGAATACATCGTGTACGCCACTGAGTTCTGTTGGTAGGTCCAGTCGGTACGCCACCGGACCAATGCCCTCAGTTATCCAGTACGGACCAACATATCGTGGGTTGAGTTTGTTTCGCTTACCAAAGCGAACCACACCTTTCCAGGGTGAGACTTTGAGTAACACTCGATCGTTTACTTGAAATTTGAGAGGTTTTCGGCGCTTGTCGGCGTAACTCTTTTGGCGATCTCGTGCTGCTGCCATGCGATTTCGGATTTGAACAATCTTTTCCGAGGTTTCGAGTACCAGTTCCGGACCAGTGATTTGGCTATCACCCACCTCTGCCCAGCAGAGTGGTGATCGACACTTCCGTCCGTACAGCGCTTCAAACGGCGCTACCTTAATACTTGCGTGGTAGCTGTTATTATACGAAAACTCTACCAAGGGTAAGTGGGGTTCCCAACTTTTTCCGAAATCTAAGACGCATGCACGCAACATATCCTCCAGGGTCTGAATAGTCCGTTCACTTTGCCCATCCGTCTGAGGATGGTATGCGGTACTCATATCGAGACGTGTGCCCAGTGCGCTTTGCAGCGACTTCCAAAAGTGTGAGGTAAAACGAGAATCTCGATCGGAAATGATCGAGACAGGCACTCCGTGTCTCGACACTACTTCCTTGATGTAGACACGAGTCAGTCTTTCCATTTTGTCTGTTTCCTTAATCGCTAGGAAGTGCGCCGATTTAGTCAACCGGTCAACGATCACCCAGATGGTATCGCATCCCGTCGGTGTTTTAGGCAAACCCGTAATAAAGTCCATTGAGATGTGTTCCCATTTCCACATTGGGAGTTCCGGTTGTTGCAGTAGACCAGATGGTTTCTGGTATTCTATCTTGACTCTGGCACAAGTCAAGCATTTGCTCACGTAGGTGGCAATGTCGGCTTTCATGTTTGGCCACCAGTAAAGTTCCTTTAAATCATGATACATTTTATCTGAGCCAGGGTGGATAGAATATCGGGACTTGTGAGCTTCGTCCATCACTAGAGTTCTCAATTCTCCGTATCGTGGAACCCAAATCCGGTTCTCAAAATATCGGACCCCGTCCGATCTGGTTTCAAGTTGCTTGCTCATGCCCCGCATGAGTTCCGATGGAAGATTATCATCTTTCAACGCTTCCAGTTGCGCATCGCGAATCTGATCGGGTAAGCTGGCATGAATCGTAAGTTGCAATGCTCTCACCCGTCTGGGTTTATCTGTTTCTTTTCTGCTGAGGGCGTCGGCCACCACATTGGCCTTGCCAGGGTGGTACTTGATGGCACAATCGTAATCTTTAAGCAGCTCGACCCAACGACGCTGTCGCATGTTCAGCTCCTTCTGATCGTAGATATGTTGGAGACTCTTGTGGTCGGTGTAAATGGTAAACTTGGTACCGTACAAGTAATGCCTCCATATCTTAAGAGCAAACACTACAGCTCCGAGTTCCAAATCGTGGGTCGTGTAGTTCTTCTCGTGAACCCGTAGTTGTCTAGAGGCGTAGGCTATAACCTTCTCGAGTTGCATCAGCACACAACCGAGACCTTGTATAGATGCGTCACAGTGTACCTCAAAGTTTTCCGTTCCCTCGGGGAGAGCTAAAATAGGGGCGCTACAAAGCTTGGTTTTCAACAGTTGAAAAGCGGATTCTTGCGCGTCACCCCAGTTGTACTTAGTGCCCTTGTGAGTCAAAGCGGTGAGGGGTTGAGCAATCTTTGAAAATCCCTCGATGAAACGCCGATAGTAGTCGGCCAGTCCTAGGAATTGTCGCACCTCAGTCGGAGTCTCAGGTGCTTCCCAGTTTTTGATGGCTTCTACCTTACCGGGATCGACATGGATACCATTCTCGTTGATCACATGTCCTAAAAAGTGAACCTCGCGAAGCTAAAATTCACATTTCGAGAGTTTAGCATACAGTTGTTCCTTCTTCAGTAGTTCCAGAATTATCCTTAAGTGCTCTTCGTGGTCAGTCTCGTTCTTGGAATAGACGAGAATATCATCGATGAAAACAATCACGAACTTGTCGAGGTACGCCTTGCATACTCGATTCATGAGATCCATAAATACGGCTGGTGCGTTGGTTAGGCCAAAAGGCATAACCGAAAACTCGTAGTGACCATACCGTGTTCTGAAAGCCGTTTTTGAAATATCTTCTTCGCGCACTCTCAGCTGGTGATAACCGGATCGTAGATCGATCTTCGAGTAGTAACTCGATCCCTGAAGCTGGTCAAACAAATCATCAATTCGGGGTAAAGGATAACGGTTCTTGACCGTCATCTTGTTCAACTCCCGGTAGTCGATGCACATTCGGAAAGTCCCGTCTTTCTTTCGGACAAACAAGACAGGGGCTCCCCATGGCGATGAGCTAGGTCGGATAAAACCTTTATCCAACAAATCTTGCAACTGGGTGGACAACTCCTGAAGTTCCGCCGGTGCGAGCCGATACGGGGCTCGTGCTATGGGTGCTGCACCGGGTGTCAACTCGATCTGAAATTCGACTTGACGAATAGGAGGGAGTCCAGGTAAATCCTCCGGGAAAACTTCCGGGAAGTCTCGCACAACCGGTATGTCTTCAATTCGTTTCTCCTCCGCGGGTTTCTCAACAATCTGCGCCAAAATTGCCGAATGACCCTTTCGTAAATACTTCTGTGCCTTCATAAGGGTAATGACGCTGGTGGTCATGCCGCTTCTCTCGCCTCGGACCGAAATGATCTCGCCAGAAGGGGTGGTAATATGGACTATCTTATCATGGCATATAATCTCCGCTCGGTTCTCGGATAACCAGTCCATGCCGACAACGACATCGAAACTACTAAGCGTAAAAGGAATAAGGTCGATGTCAAAGACATGACCTGACAGTTTCAACTTACATCCCGCAAGTATATGAGTTGTTATTACAGTTTTACCGTTAGCTAATTCAACAGGAAACTTAGCGTCTAACGGGGTTGGAGTAAGGTTTAAAAGTTGGCTAAAGGCCTTTGACACAAAACTCCTATCAGCTCCAGTGTCAAACAAAACAGAAGCAAAACAATCGTTTACAGGGAACTTACCAGACACCACATGCGGATCTCTGCGGGCTTGACCTGATCCAATCACAAACGCTCTTCCTTTGCCATTTCCTCCACCATTACTGCCACTTCCATTGCCCCCATTGTTGTCATTATGTTTCAGCTTGGGGCAATCCTTCCGGAAATGACCTTCCTGTCCACATTCAAAACATCCCTTAGTCGTCATCGGTGGCTTAGGAGCACCCTTCGCCGCAAGGTCTCCTCTACATTCCTTCGCTTGATGACCTATCTTTCCGCATCTTTGACACTTGACACGGTCACATTGACCAACATGATGAAAGTTGCACCTGTTGCACTTTGGATATTTCCCAACATATCCGCTCGAAACCTGCCCACTACCGTTGTTGTTGTTGTTGTGATTCTGAGTGTTGAAACTCCGAGTAAATTCGGGCTTACGGTAGTGGTGTTGCGGTGGGAGGTTTGAGGATGAAGATCTGGTGTTGTCAAACTTTCTCTTCCCGTTGTTCGGGTTGCTGTTGTTGTTACTGTTGCTGACGTGGTCATTACTCGGGTTGTCACGGGCTTTAACAGTCGAACCCCTCGGTGGTAACGCACCCTGGGTCACAGCCTGATCCGTCAGTTTGTGAGCCAAACGGATCGCTTGTTGGATCGTGGCTGGTCTGGAAGACGTCACCATACCCTGAATCTGTGGTGCTAACCCATCAATGTACATCTCTATTCTCTTGCTCGGCGGATCCACCATCCGCGGACACATCACTGCCAACTCGTGCGAACGAGTAGTGTAGCTTTCAATCTCTGAACCCACCATTTTCAACGACCAAAACTCCGACTCTAACTTCGAAATTTCTTCCCTCGGACAGTACTCCTCTCGCATCATGTTTTTGAACTCCTCCCAGTTCATCGCGTTAGCCAGTTCCAATCCAAGGATCTGGACGTTCGAATTCCACCAAGTGAGGGCGGAATCCTCAAGTGTCCCAGCAGCGAATTTGACCCTACTGGCAGGGGGACAATTACACATCTCAAAGGCCGACTCGGCCTTCTCAGCCCAACGCAGGAAGCCTATAGCTCCCTCAGTGCCCTTAAACGTACTGGGCTTGCAGTCTAAGTAGTTCTTGAAGGTACATGCTCCATTCGGACCTCCTGTTTGATTTTGAACGTGTGCAGCTAAAGCGGCAGCAACATGGTCATTCAGCAGGGTTTGGAGTTCAGCTGCAGTCATGCTGATGTTACCTCGTCCTCGTCCAGCGTTTCTTCCGGCCATTTCCTAGAATCATAGTATAAAACGTGAATTTTTCTTTCATATACAACACACCATACATGTAATAAAAGATAGGTAAGAAAAAAAAAAAAAAAAAAACATCACATCACAACCACTTATTAGTCTAATTAAAAATTCATGATTAAAACCATTGTATTCGCTACAAAGTATTTCCAATCAATCCTTAAAATTATAGAAAAATAATAGTTCGGATGGAGACAACCCCTCCATCTAAGTGTCATCCTCACTAGATGTCGTCATCTGAGGACAGCTCTGAATGTGCCTCCTCCTCAGCTGGTTCCTCCTCCGGTTCTTCTTCAGGTTCCTCCTCGGGCTCCTCTTCGGGATCTTCCTCGGGATCCTCCTCAGGCTCCTCTTCGGGATCTTCTTCAGGTTCTACATCAGGCTCTGCCTCGGGCTCTGCCTCAGGTTCTGCTACGTTCTGGGCAAGTTGCATTTGTAGGATATCGCAACGTTCTAAGGCTATTTCGGTTCGGGTCCTTGCTTCTTGGAGTTGCTCTTGCAAGTCTATCATCTCGGCTTGCATCTTCATCATAACCTTGGTTTGTTGCTCACTAGTCTCTTGCATTTCTTTCATTGCCGCTGCCATGTGGGCAATCTCCTCCTGAGTCTCGGTTCCATCTTTAAACAGTCTGGCAACATTTTCTCTAGTGTAGCGCATGTAACCCACATCACGCTCCAAACAAGAAACGACAGCTGCGAGAACTCGCTCTACAGGTTCGGTTATAGGTGGTAGAGTGTTAGGGTAAGCAGGGTGGTTCGGGTGAGGCAATGGGGGAACTTGTTCACGGTAGACCATACGTCTGATCATGTTGGGGTACCATTCCCAGCTAACGTTGTTGTCATACAAGCCTCCGGATAGGCGGTACCTCTTTGGTGCAGGAGCTTCGAGTTCCGGGACTACACGGGGTGGCGAGGCAGTAGGTAACTGCGGTTCCTTCCCGTGAGCATGCGTCATCGAATCGGATGATGATGAGGGTGGCGTCGACATTCCTACAGGTAAGCCGGGTATATGCGCGCGTATGAGTGAAGGAGATAAGGAAATAAGATTTCAAGACTACACAAACCTATGCAGTGCGTATCATTATAACTAATGGGTCGTCGCGGTTATAGTCTAGTATGCATGCAGTTTCTAGTTCGCTATAACCAATGGCTCTGATACCAATCTGTCACACCCTCAAAATCCACTAACGGAGTTTTACCGTCTGAGGGTGTGAACTGGCAGGATCGGAATCATTAGTTATAACCAAACCAAAGAAAAACGTTTAAATGAAAGTAAGTGCGGAAGCGTAAAACCTTAATTCAAAAGTTGCGTCACGCAGGACGACTTAAAACCAAATGTAACTGTTAAAATTAAGTTTGCAGAATAAAAGTGTTTTCATTAATGCATGCTCCTAAACCGCGCGCCCGCCTCGGCTACCTGAGAATAACATACTAAAAGTGTCAACACAAGGTTGGTGAGTTCACAAGTAAAATAAGATAAATCGTTTAGCGTTTTGCGTAACCTCGTTACGACGTTTAAATGTTGCGTAACCCCGTTACGACGTTTGAGTGTGTTACCACGTTACAGCGTTTGAGGGTGTAACTACGTTACAGCGTTTAAGTGTGTAACCACGTTACAGCGTTTAAGTGTGTAACCACGTTACAGCGTTTAAGTGTTTTGCATTACCAGATAGTGTTATGTCAAATTATATATCGATAGGTAGCTAATCTATACAACAAGTATCGCTAAGTGGTTCGCGACCGAAGCTGACTGTTTATCAAGTGCCCGTCACCAGGTCCTCCAGACCATGGTAAGTGTTAGCCAAAATTTACACCCACTCAACCTCCAGTTGAGCTTAGCGTCGGGTGGGGTTTGTCAAACCCAGTAGTACTACCCAAAAGTGACTCGCTATTCCAAATATTAACCGGTCCGATGTGTGGGACTTCAACTGTTACGTATGCCGCTTAGCCTTTACAAGTGATATATAATTTATAACAAAATCTTTCATATGCGTTTATCTCAGAAAATATGTTTATCGGAGTATGTTATCTCCCCCAAGTGAAAAACGTTTGAAAACAGTTTAAGAGTGGGGTAAGTGAACTCACTGTTTGCGAAGAATATCCGATCTAGATCACCGAGTGATGCGCGTCGTAGAAAACTCTCTAGCGTTCTAAAATAACAAAGAGATTTTCTAAGTATCGGAATGTTTAACGAGTCTCTAGACTCGGCACATAATACCTATGCACGTAACATGTTTCGTGTTTCGTTTGTGAATCGTGTGTGACTTAAACAAGTAAAATTGTGATACGATACATGAGTGAGCAATTACTTTCGTGTCACGTATTAATAACATACTTATTAGCAATTATTCCCGTAGGGGCATTTTGGTCAACAAACAAAGACTAACTAACCATTATTCCCCATAAGGGCAATTTGGTCAATTCATGGCAATCAACTAGCAACTATTCCCCGCAAGGGTATTTTGGTCAAAATACAACAATTATATAAAAACTATCATATTTCATGCATTCCTATACAACTCAGCAGCTAGTTTCGTTATGACAGAATTTCTACTTGAAAGATTGCACTAGTTTACCGATTATAACGTCTCAATTAATTTACCAAAAATTACCACAAGAGCATACATATCTTAGGTTTCCAGAACATCTTTTATCTTATTTTTATTCCATATAGATTGTTCATAATGATCAAAACATTACAGCTAACTTATATCAGTCAGATTCATGCACATCAGAATGTTATTTGCAATTCCCGTTAAACGAAAAATCCAATAAATGCAAGACCACTTGGGTTTGGTTCCTAACTCAGTGAGTCAACCTCCAGAAGTGGAACCAACCCAATTGGTCTCGTAGTTCATGAGATATAACATTTACAACATAACCTAACAGCAGGTCTAACAGCTCAGCTTTGCATCACGTTTTTGTAAAATCATAAAAGTATACTTCCACTTATCCAAAAATTACGAATTTATACTTCATAGAAACTAGACTCAACCTAGTTTACTGCAGTACCCACAATCTCAATCAATTTTCACGTTTACACTTCGTTACAGTCAGTTAAACATCGTATATACGTTCTGTCCAGAATCTGTTCACATCAAAACTCATCATAATAACAATCTATGAACTATCATGCATCCATATAACCCTCTAGACACAATAACTACTATCCATGCATATCAATCACACCATACATACAAGATTAGGGTTTGTGTTTTAATTCAAATCAAGAACAACAATCAATCATGTATCAATATCAATCTAGTTATCAATCTATTATCCAACTAACAAGAATCATAACAATCACATACATACAAGATCGGCCGATTTAGGGTTTTCACACAACCCATCAAACATCAAAATTTAAACAACAAAGAGGTAAGAGATGATCAAGTATACCTTCCTAGCACCTAGTTCTTGGATTAATCTCTTGATTTGATGTGTATATGTGTGTGATGGTAGACGGCAGCCGTGGGTCAAGAGAGGGAGAGAGAGCCGATCGGTGGTGTTGTAGGTTTAGAATAATAGGTTAGGGTTTGTTTATTAGTGATATATTTATAAACAAACAAGTTACACTCTAGTCCTTCTACTTTCAAGTGTTGTTTTTCTAGAACATTCTATCCTAACTTGCACATAATCATGACAATAATATAACACATAATCCTAACACATAGTTATCACATCATTAGTGTTTTAGTGTGCTTCGTTTATTCCTCAATCGTTTGCGTTTCGGTGCAAATCCCGAAAGACTACTACACATGTAGTAAGTGTTAAGCGTCATTTAAACCCTAGTTTAAATGTAATGAAGTATGCGTTATAGATTCAACGATCTTAAAGTTTGAATTAACGGAGTTGAGTTAACGAGGTTAACCTGAAATTGACGATTGTCACATCTATCATAGCTAGAGCCTTATCATCAATCTTTCTCATTCTTTCAGTCACAACTTGATTGGGGTTTGCACCATCAGCAACATATGGACCAGTCTTGATTGAGTTCCACATATCCACATCATTGTAACACACAGCTGCCTCAAACAAGACTTTCCATTTGATAAAATTCTCCTACCCATACAGTATCAGAATTTTGTTAGTGGAGACCTCTTGCTCTTCAAAACCAAACATTTTGGTATTTTGAAAAACAGAAACATAGAATAGCTAAAAATCGAGTTTTGAAAATAAGCAGATCTGAGAATCAAATCTTCAGATCTGATGTATCTGGTTCGATTAGAGCAAGATTAAGTAATAAAGATGCAAACTTTAATTGAAATAAGTAAAAGAAGATACCAAAAATTTGTAGATGTATAAAAGAATGAAGAACAGAGCAGCTGACGTCATATTTCAATGAAACAGTGTTCTGCTTACGTCATCTTTCTTCTTCAGATCTTCAAATAGCAACAATTTCTTCACCCGAATCAGCAACGAACAAGCTCTGATACCACTTGTCGTTCCCAAATAATCACTCACACTCACTTTTAAGTCATAACTCACACAATCAATGTGTCGACAAGAGAGTTAATGACAGATGTTATTTTGGGTAAGAAAACTGTTTGTTAACGGCGGAATCTGAAACAAACAGAGTTGTTGCTAGAGGATTAATAAAATGTAACAGACACAAACAATTATTCCAAAGATTTTCATTTATATAAAAGATTCATACAAATGATAATCTATTAGGGTTTCTTGTTTGGAAAGTTTTATCCGTACAATCCTAGGACAGCCGTCACACTCAGAAATATTCGCTCAGAGAAAAGTGGCTAATCCGTGGTAGGCGTGCCCTAAATTATTTTATTTATAGGCCTGCCACCACCTGATAGTTGTCCCATCTTCTAGAAACCCTAATGATTTGATACATATTCAAATTACATATTCATACTTATACTAACTATAAAAACAGGTCTTCCGGGTAGACTTTGTAATACTTGTCTTCACCGAGTAGGCTTGTGCCTTTTTTCTTCTACGGGGAGACATGGTAACCTTTGAAGTGTGCTGGAGAACAGTTCTCCGGGTAGACTTTACTTAAGAGTATTTTCCTAAGAAAATACCCACATAGCAGACTTCAATCTTCTTGATCATATCAAACTTTGCTCGACATGATCTAACGAGCAACCTTGTTCTTCAGAGATCCCTTCAACTCCTTGCTAGTGAATAACTTATTAGAGAAGCAAAGTGTGCCGGTAACATTGTAGCTTGCTCGGAGTTGAACCTTTCCCGATGAAGTCCTTAGGATTATTCTTTTAACTTCCATCAAGCAAGCTCGGACCACTATTTTACTAATGAATACCTTGCTAGATCTTCCAAATACTTGGCTTCAAAAGCTTGGTTACCCAAGAGACTACTCGGAAGTAAACCCTGCTTGGCTATGAAGAACAACCTTGTTAGACATAGTGAACCCTGCTCGGATTGACACTAAAGAAGACTTCTAGAAGTTAACCTTGCCGGAAGGACAAAATACTTTGCTAGGCCAAGTAAACCTTGCCCGGGAGTCCAAGTGTGCTCGGATTCCATACTTAGTCATTTCTGGGGAGGTTGAGAAGATTCCAATCTTCCTTAATCATTCTCAAGTCATTTCAGGTCAAATTCTTGACTCAACAAATTATAAAAGTAAGAAGTACGTATGGAAGTACATAGTTATGAATGTATTGTATGTTGTATGTTTAACTAGAACTCACTCAGCGTAGCTGACTTTTAGTATGCACGCAGGTGAGTAGGATGAGGCAGCTCGCTTGAGGGGAACACATGGCATGAAATTGAAGATACTGGCATCTCAAGGAAATGTTATGTTATTTAAAAGATTATGTTTTATCTTTAAACAATTCGAATGTTTGTTAAGACATGATTTGATGGTTATGTAACATATTTGTTTGAAGTTTTTATATTCCGCGTAAAGTTTCACTACAACAAAAAGGGCTTTTTAGGACCTTTTTTGTGGGACGCTTGTAAAATAGGGTCCTAAAATCTATTTAATAGGACAAATGAATATTTGGGGTCCTTTTACAATATACGCTACATAACTGGTGTCCTAAAAAGTTATTTAATAGGATGGATGATTCTTTGGGATCGTATTATCACATAACTTAATAAGAAACTTAAAATGTAAATCCGAATAAAGTAATCTATAAGACATGTAGTTGTTGGTGTCCCATTATATGTTAATGTAATAAGACACTTTATCACTGGATGTCTTATTATAACATAACTTAATAGGACACTTTGTAGTTAAGTCATAATTGTTCGGTGTTATAGGACCCTTTCTAGTCGAAGTGATATAAGAACATAACTTAGTAAGACATTTTACACTATGGTCATATAACTTTAACCTTTATAAGACGCATAATCATTATGGTGTTATTATAATACACCGTAGTAGGACATTTGATATTTTAGTCATAAAACATCTGGTTTATAGGACGCTTGTTCGCTAGAGTTTTATTGTAACATAACTTAACAGGACACTTGACACTTGAGTCTTATAACTTTAACCTTTATAGGACGCTTAATCATTGTGGTGTTATTATAATACACCGTAATAGGACACTTGATATTGTAGTTATAAAACATATATTTCACAGGACACTTACTCGCTAGAGTTTTATTATAACATAACTTAATATGACACTTGACACTTGGGTCTTGTAATTTGAACCTTTGCATGACGTTTAACCATTTTGGTGTTATTGTAATACACCAAAAGAGGAAACTTGATATATGAGTTATAAAACATCAGTTTTATAGTACGCTTATTCGCTAGAATTTCATTGTAGCATAACTTATTGTGACACTTGAGTTTTATAACTTTAAACTTTATATAATATACTGCAATTGGATACTTTATATTTAATTTATTAAACATCACTTTTATACCACTACAAATAAAATGCCATTTAGTGGTACACAATTAACTTAATTACCCTTCATAAATTACTCACTCACTGATAATTACGTTACAATTATAGTTACCGTTTCCATAGATTTAGATTGGCAATTGCTCCAGCAATCATGTGCAAAATGTTGAAGCTATTGCTCAAGGGGGGCGACTTCGTAACGACCGGCCGACGCCTTTGAGTGCTTTTTGTGGGCCCTCCTTTTCACTCTCTCTCTCTCTCTCTCTCTCTCTCTCTCTCTATATATATATATATATATATATATATATATATATATATATATATATTGGGGCAGTAAAGGGGCTTTAAATCTCAGCGGGACATTATGAAGAAGGGCTTCAAAGCCCTATTTCTTACATGGCGATGACGTGGAAGGGTTAAAAGCCCCTCCACAGTGAACAGACTTATTGGCCATAATGTATCCTAATTGACAGGGGTCCCGGGTCGACCTTTAGCTCGACTACAATCGAGATATGCTTGATTTGACTTACTAGATTTTTTAGCTCAGCTCGTAAGTCATTTTTCAAGTTCAAGCGCGAATTTTTATTATTTATAATTAATTTATATATGTTTTCTAAATATCTTTATATACGTTGTCCCACCCTTTTTGCTTATAAAATTCTCGGGTCATGGGTCCCATTGTCGTATCTTCCTAACCCGGTTATCAGATAATGCGTCTCTTCATCATGATTTTCAATGTAAACTTCAATTCCATAAAGCGCTTCAACCAGCCTCTTCGAAACCCATGCGAATAGGGTCTCTGTAAAGCCTTTCCCCTAATTCCGTGTTTTATAAACTACCATTGAAGTTATGATGATTCTGCTTATGTTTCGATCTCTATCAATCAATCAGTATTTGATACCGCAACCACTGGTTCATTCCATGTGTTTGTCTGGCTGAGAAGGCCACGAACGGTGGAAGCGAACACTGGTCACGCCTCTATATCCTACCATACCATTGTTGCCGACTTCTGAGGCAATTATCTTCATCACCATGGATAAGAATAGCTGACATATAATCTGCAAATATCTTTCATCGTTTAAGGTCAGTACCCAATTTAGGATTTTGTGTATTTTTTTGTATGGTTTTGATTGATTCGATGTACACTTTTGAATTTGCATATGTTAACATTGAAGTGCACTGGTGGGAATCATATAATTTTCTTTTTGCATTGAGATTTTAAGAACATGTCAATTGCTTACCTTGATATTTGTTCTATTTTTCTTATTTAGGTTCATCAATTATAGGTGTTGCACCCGTATTGTAGCGATTGACGTTTGGATGGCAGGTGAATACAAGTCCCTTGGCAGTACATATGAGTCCAGTTGAACAAATTACCAGATTCTAATTGTTGCTTTTAAGGTATGAGTTTTATTAACGAAGGCAAAGATATACAGTATATATATGCCTCCTTTTATTTAAATATTTTAAGTACGTCCAAGGATTGTTTGTGTTGACCCGGACGTGTGATGTAGGATTAGGAAAATGCTAAGTTCATGTCGACATTAAGCTTTACTTCAAATTTTTACTATGAATGATACCTCGATGCGCAAGATGTGGTGGACTTCATATGCATACCGTACAGGTTTTAGATTATTATCTTATTTATATTGAATTTATTGGAAAATCAATCTTACATATTTAATATAAATAATTAGCCTAAAATGAGGTTGTCATTAGGGTTTTATTCTCGGGTTTCAGGTTACATGGTCGGGTTTTGTTTCATTTGAACACTTTTGAACAATATCTGTTTGTAAGTTTAGTCATATATTCAGAGTGTGAGTTTAATTACTTGAATGTTTAGGTTTTTAATTTTTGGTCAATCAGATTGTATTTACCAAACTCCCTTAACTTAGTTGCTGGCTTGGTGCATCCTTGCCTCAGAATCTGATAACGGCCGCCTTAACAAGGCAAAGACAGTTATGCTATTGACACCTTTCTCACTTTGTTGGTGTTTGTTTTTTTAGTTGTAATAAGATTGTTAAACCTTTGACTTCTTTTTATTTTGCAGGAAAGGAAGAAATATGGACAGTATTTCCCAACAGTTATAGCCTATAGGTGAGCTATCATTTTCATTATTGTTGTCTCAAGTGATTTGGTTTGCATAAAAAGTCCATCTAAATTAGGTTTGAAGTCAGTAATAATATTTTGGATTTGAGATTGTTTCCTGGACAGTATGAATTAGTTTGTGTTTATGCATATAGATAGGATCGGATTAACAGTTTGTTTAATGCGGGCTGCTAATGTTTTGGTATTATAGAGTTAAGGTGTATTCGATTTTGTTTTCTCCTGGCATTGCTTCTAAATTGTTAGTGTGTTTATTTAGTCTTTCAGTGTTTTTTTTTGGTTCATTTAGACTGCTTTCTGCTTCCTTATGTGTTTGTTGTGTTTTGATGGCCATTTTCGGTGCCCCTGTTAACTATAGCTTCTCTTGACAATTAGTTTGTTGGTTGTCTTTTAACATGTATAGTTGAAAAGGTGAACTGTTATTTGCAGTCATGCATAGGCATATTACAGATTATGTTTTGGGTCACTTTTATCACGAAAAGGTATTTCAAGATCTTGATTGCTATAAAAATATTTTTTGATTGTTAGTGGGTACAAATGAGGAAGATATCGATGATTATGGTGGCAATTCTTAGGAGGATGATACGGATGATCAAGGTGACAGTTTTATGGATTCAACAAGAGTAAGATAGTTTAAACTTTAAAGCAGTTTAATATGAATAGTTTTTCTTTATTTGGTTATAATGTATCTTATTAATTATTGTATTCATCACCAGGCTCAAAGCACCTAAAACATTATGTGTCTAAATTCTAATAGACTGCTAAGTGAGATACCTGAACAAGTTGGATCCATGGTAGAGAAAACATCTAACTGAAGTATAAATGTGAAGAACTTAATAGTATCGTGGTCCAGTTAGAAGCCCAAGTATCCGAGATGAAAGGGTTCGTGAGGATTGAGGACGCATGATGACTCAGGATTATATGGTGCTTGTTTCTTTTATTGCTTTTAATTTTTTGTTGAATGTTACAAGAGTTTATGTTGAAAAATGTTATAAGTTATGTATATTTAGTGTTTTCGTTATGAACAAGCTTATTTAATATAATGAAATTTTATTTCTTTCAATATTTAGATGTCCATAAACGTATCGTAAAATTGTGTGTGGACGTTTAAAAAAGGGTTGTATAATATGATTTGTTAGGACTTCAAATTTTTGTCATATTAAACGTTAGAACGTTGTAAAAGTGTCATAATATGTTTTTTTAGGACGTTTAAGTTCTTCATAGACATATTATGCGACCATAAAATTTAGTTTCATAATCTTGTTTGAGAAAGTAGAACATTTTTTTGGTACTATAATGTTCCATCATAAGGGTCCTGTAAATTAATTTCATAAGGACATCTGTAAGCACATATCAAAACATTGTAAAAGTGTCATAATATATTTTTATTGGGACGCTTTTTGGGTTGTTAATGAATATATTATGAGACCATAATTTATAAGGGTCTAATAAATTAATTATTAATGACGCTTTTATGTGTATCAAAAGATTTAAGGTGGGCAAACACATGTTAAAACATTGTAAAAGTGTGCTCATATGTTTTTATTGGGAAGCTTTTTGGGTTGTTAATGGATATTTTATACGACCATAAAATTGGTTTCATAATCTTATTTGGGATATTATGACGCTTTTTGAGTTCCGAGACTTATTACGACCCCTTTAAATGAAACGATTTTCTCGTTGGTCCTATTAAATGAAAGGTCCTATAAAATAGCATTTTTGGACGTTTTTGTTCGTACTAAAAAGCCCTTTTTATTGTAGTGTTTTAAATAACTCTGATATTTAGAACTGTGTTTATGAGTAAATCCAATGTCCAATGTAGGACACCGGTAACAGGGCCTTATACTGGTGCATGTGAATCTTGGTATATCCTAATGTGTGGGTAAAAGATCATAGTCCCTAAATTTCAAGGCCTAGTTTCCACTTTCGATACAAGCTCTCATAACCCGTTTAACAAATAGTTGATATTGTTGAACATGTTCGGCAACTGATATAAGCGATTATCCGATTGAAGTTTACTAAGGACACGTTGGGCTATCATCGATGAGATTTAACATTTTAGTTTCACTCAGGAAAGTGTTTGAGTAGACTTAAGACAATCATCCGAACTTTGTTAAGAAAACCATCTGGAATAAAAAAAATATTAAAAAAAGAACTTCTCTAGAATCTTGTGGAAAGACCTCTGACCTTAGTGTATATTAGAGACTTTACGAATTTAATGTAAACCGAAACCATGTCATGTACGCTCCAGCTATATGTTTTTTTTGATTCTATTACCCATACTGATGGCCAACTCTCAGTATAATTTGATTTTTGCCACATTATAATGAACTCTATAATTAGGTTCCCACAAGACAATCCCACTGTATCTAGGTGTCACATCCCGACTAGGAAAATGCGGAAGCGTAACATGGGAATGTAACAGATAACTCTTGTATCAACCACATTGTTTATAAAGAAATTTAACAAACTAAACGTTCAAAAAATAACCAGTTCTCTAGGACGTTTTATTCTTTTAACGGTATATTTTCTTCTATCTACATTAGTACGGTTCATCACTTGAGCACATAGCATTTATGACATCATTCTAACTTTGGTATACATGAAAAGCATGTTAAAACAGGTCAACAATGAATCGTTGATGAGTTTCACAAGTTTAAACGAAATCAGTATACGCAATCATAGTATTCATGTTTGGTATGTATACGATGTAATTATACTAAGCCATAAGTGAACCCTGGACGTGCGGTTATCACTTGGCCCCTCACTCCTCGTGGACACATTGGCTCGTTTTCCCCAAAGTAGTACTATGTCTAACACCAAATAGAATATAGTAAGTATAGCTATATGGTCACGTGCAATTGAGTAATAGTTCCTATACACTCCACCGGCACTTTCAACTAGGTTTGTCAAACCAATATTACAATTTACATGGCACGGGCTCGTAGTTAATCACTCATGTTGGGTGGGGGGGGGGGGGCTTTCAATTGTTAGCACTTATATAATTCACATCATAACATGTTTTTCCAAAGATAGATATATGTATCCATGCTTTTCACCACAAAATTTCGTAAAATAGTTTAAAAAGTGGGGTTATGAAACTCACCTTATCGTAATACGGTATCAGTAACACATTGATGTAAGTGGTATGCCTCGATTATAGCTCAATCCCGGTAATTGGTATTGCATTGTTAGTACCAGTACAATCCTTAAACTGGTCGGGCTTTATATCTAGTCTGGGTATGGCTGTTACGTCCAGAACGTGTTAGTTGTCTTAGATCGTGATGTTGTACGATATCAAATGTTTAAAATCAGTCTTGGCTTAGTTTCACAGTTTTTTGTGCTGGCCAAGTTGGTCGTTACTTTACGCGTTTTGAAAATAGGTAAGGTCACACAAACTTAAGTAGTTGTACTGTTTGATTAAATGTTATGATTTATAAAAAAAAATTAGGGTTTCAGTATGTACGTTGGCCGTAGGGTGTGTTTCCGTTTTCGTACGGGTTTGATTATACAAAACGCGTACAATTCACCCGAATTGATCGGAAATCTCTTAAAAATTTCATTTTTGCTAAATTTATTCAAAACTATAATATATTACCACTTTTGATGTTTTGATATACTAGGCAACTCGTTAAACATAATGCCGCCAGTTTTATCAAAACATATAGAAATTAAATCTTCAAATTATTATAATTCTTTATATAGTTGTATATAAATTATGAGAATTTTTATACTAACAAACCAAAATTTGCAGAATGTTATAAAAATAATTTTAGAATATTAAACTTGTTTATTTATTTATAAATATTCATTTTATATGTTATATATAACTGATAAGTCACCCGTTTATACCAAATGATTCCAGAAAAATCTGACAAATTTTATGAGTGATCAAAATACCATCAAATAATCCTTGTAAAATTTCCAGTTCTTAAATCATTGGCTAATATACCTTTTTGCACATAATTCGACTGTTAAAACTCGATTAAACTAGAATGCACAAACCATATATAGACTTCTCCAATTGACCCAAAATTTCTTTTTGATCTTAAAATGGAATTTCTGAGTTCCCCACAAAATGTTATAAATTTTTGAAGTAGTTTAGCTATTTTTCATAATAAATCACCAATAAATGGTAATAAAATCGCCAAATATTCTCCGTTTATCTAAATATTTCCAAATTTGGACACAGACTCACTCATATAATCCTTGATGTCCCTGCAAAGTTTCATAGGCTAACAAAAAGCATGTCACAATCTAATCCTAAGAAGCCTCTTAACGAGTAATCAGTTATTACCTTTGTGGTTTTTTGAGTGTTTAGGCCTTTTTATCGCCTTTCCGAATTCTTGGTTCTCTAGTTAGTATATCCACAGGTAATATAACAAAAAACCAGCGTTTATAATCAATCATCAAGCCATGTAAACTAGGGTTTCCGTTAGGGTTTGAAATCGAGTTTTCAAACCGCAAAAACGTGATATAAACGTTCTAATTCGTTTTTTTGCCCAGAAAAGCATGTGTTTCTGATTAATAACCATGTATAAGATCAAAACATGTGTTTGGATCATTTAAGGGTTTTTTTACATGGTTAATTATCAATTTTACTAATCGTAACATGTTCTTATGATTATAGCAAGGTCAAAACAAGTTTAAAATTCATTAAATTTGATCTTACTTTAAGGTTCTTGGCTGGATAAATGAAGAACTCAGCTCGTAATGTTTTTTGTTTGCGTTAAAGTTTGAAAGCATCAAAGGGGTTATGTTGTTTTCAAGGAAAAATATCGGGGGGGGGGGGGGGGTTGCTCTTATGGCGGCCGCAGTTAAAGGGGGGGCCATGGCCCCCTCTTTTTGCCCAACATGCCTCGATTTACATGCCATAAGTTAAAACTTGGTTTCAAATTTAGTTCAGGTTTGGTTGTTGGCGAGAAAAATAGTTCGGGTGCGACAAACAACGTAGAAACGAGTGTTTTTCAGCTATTTTTTTGGTAATTAATAAAAATGTACCGACTCATTGTAAAAATCTAAAATATTCATGTATGATACAATTCTATTTTGGTAATAACGATCACGTTTATGTTCGCAACGTATTGATAAACGAACGTCTTTTTGTTTAAGCGGTTTTGCACATACTAGGGCTATAATATTAATATATTTGAATCCTCTTGTGAGTTTCACCGAACTTTTACCAATGGAATTTTGGCGTGCCTTAACTGTTTGGTTTTCCCGTCTACTATTTATATAAGTTCCTCAACAAAGTTTAACTTATCATTTACTGTTGGGACTTATATTTTAGACCGATGCATCGAATTAATCTTTGGGCCAAAAATATATTATTTGGTCTCAACCAAGGGTGGATGGCTTGAAGACCAAGTCATACTAGACTAGTAGAAATAGATGTTTTTTATTCATTTGTCTAGTATGAGTGACTGTATTGTGTATGTGTGAGATTTAGGGTTTTATCCCTTTGAGAGAGTCTCCGCCTCCAGGATGAGCTCTCCTGGTGGCGGCTGATATTTCTTAATCGATTGTATGTATGAATGTATGTATGAGTGTTTCATCTTAATGAGAATCATTCGACTAATATTATCATACTACCATTTCTATATTTTGTGTTTTGATTACAATTGTTCATCCTACTTTATTGTTGATTGTTAATCAAATCAGGCTCTCTCCAATACACCTCATCCGTCCAAACATCTTTCAAGAATGAATACGAGTGAGATTCGATCCTAACCCTAGACCCGAGCTCCACACCGCTGTTTAGTACCGACTATTAACGCTTCCACACCGGGGCTCGGACCTGTCAATTGGTATCAGAGTAGGGTTACCGAATCGTTCAGACTAACCGCTGAACTGATTCATTTCGCTCTTGAATCCACCATGGACGTTTAACGATGAAGTTCGTTGAAATTACATTTGGGGTTTTTTGAAATTATTTGATGATTCGGAGAAAAGTATATGGATTGATGTTTGGGTTGATGACTCGTTTGGAGATCCAACATCAATTTCATGCTTATTTGGTCAGAACGGTCCAGATCTGATGTAACAGTGTTATTTGGCTCGTTTTGGGGCAACACTGTTCATCTGATTATTTCTAGATCTGAAAAGGTTGATTATGATATGAAGATAGGTTTCTTTGATTTCGAGATGACTTGGATGGTGCTACAATGATTTATTTCAGATGCCGAAACTTGATTTTGGATTTGAAAAATTAGGGCTTTGTGTGCTCGTGCTGCACAAACAGTAGATGTTTGTTGAAAAATATTGCCAATGGTACAGACTGATAAGAAGAATGTACAAGTCAAGAATGAACAGGTACTAAAGACAATTTCATCATTGTTTGTTGCAGCAGATGCAAAGTGAATATTCGAGCAGGTTCTGCAAGGGCAAATCAGTGACTGATGACGCAGAAATGAAGTTTTAATGTCTCAAGCACACTATGAAAAAATAAGATTGGACTAGAGTATGAAAAATGACTAAGTGTTGCTTCAAGCACAGGAGGTGTTTTGCCCAAGCACATCTTTGTTTGGCTTGAGCACAGGTTATTTCGAGCACATCTTATATCGAGCACATCAAATCCGAGCACACTTTGTGAAACCCAGAGCATATCCTTTGTCTTCTCAAGAAAACTATCTTCTTTAAGTCTCGAGCACACTTTGTTATTTATTCGAGCAGACTTTTTTTCGAGCATACTTTGTTTTGTCTTGAACAATGATGCTTGTGAAGAGAAAACTCAAGTTTGTGTCGAGCACACCCTTGCTACCAAGCACACTTTTGCTCCCGAGCATGTTTGGTGGAAAATGAAAAGGCACTAAGTAATCCGAGCACACTTTTGTTTCCGAGCACTAAGTAATCCGAGCACACTTGTACTTCCGAGCACACTTTGTGCTAGTTGAAAATTGAAAAATCACAAGTGTTTTGATTTCCGGGTACACTTTGTGCTAGGAAAGTGCTTCCGGGTACACTTTGTGCTAGTGCTAAAATTGAAAAATCACAAGTGTTTTGCTTTCCGGGTACACTTTGTGCTAGGAAAGTTACTCCGAGTACACTTTGTGCTAGGAAAGTGCTCCCAGCACACTCTGTGCTAGGAAAATGCTCCCAAGCACACTTTGTGCTAGGAAACAGAGTTTGTGAAATATTTCAATGTTTTGAAGAAACTTTTGAGATTTTTGGTACGATTGACCGTTTGACCAAGTTGTTCTCTACGGAAGATATATACCAGGGGTATTTTGGTAATCTTTCTCCAATCATCAACATTCTTATGGAATTCAAACCTCAGACAATTTCACGACTTCATCAAAAGCTTTACAAGAACAAGTGTTGACCGAGCTTAAGGATTTAATCACGTTTAGTGTCAACCAACTTTTAAATATGTTTATCTGTGATTTTTACAATCTTGATGAGGATGATCAAGATTGTTTCACCCACACTTGATTTGAAGACACATTTATTAAAGACAATTGCAACAAAATTGGGGGAGTAAAAATCTTTGAATTTCATTGCAAATGACATGCTTCAAATCAAGTAAAAGACTCAATATAAGGAAAAGTTGATCAAGATCAATAATCCCAAGTCTGTCAGAGATGTTTCATCAGTTGTAAATTTTCAGATTTCCTAGTACGGAAGAGAAGATAGAGTCATCACGAGTAACAATGTTGAAAGGACGATCAGTAGAGTTCAACCTCCTATGAAATAGTCACTTGAACAGTCTAGAACGGGTTATGGTTGAACTTGAATGCTATCTTAATTCAGGGAATGGTTTGAAGATAATTTACAGGGGAAGAAACAGATTTAAAGAATGGAAGATTATTTCATGATCACAATAAGTTTATTTCTTTTTGTGATAACCTTGTTACTTGAAGTTGATCTTTGAAGTTCAAAGCCTCGTTCATATGCCCATACAACTATATCCAAAAATGGTATAAGAGTGATGATTCGAAATGAACAATGGGAGAAGCTTAACGTGAGGGGGAGAATTTCAATGAAAGACAACGAGTTATGAGGTGATCATGGAAGAAATTCGATGGCATCGGTCTAAGGGGGAGATTGTTGGGACTTATATTTTAGACCGATGCATCGAATTAATCTTTGGGCCAAAAATATATTATTTGGTTTCAACCAAGGGTGGATGGCTTGAAGACCAAGTCATACTAGACTAGTATAAATAGATGTTTATATTCATTTGTCTAGTATGAGTGATTGTATTGTGTATGTGTGAGATTTAGGGTTTTATCCCTTTGAGAGAGTCTCCGCCTCCAGGATGAGCTCTCCTGGTGGCGGCTGATATTTCTTAATCGATTGTATGTATGAGTGTTTCATCTTAATGAGAATCATTCGGCTAATATTATCATACTACCATTTCTATCTTTTGTGTTTTGATTACAATTTTTCATCCTACTTTATTGTTGATTGTTAATCAAATCAGGCTCTCTCCAATACACCTCATCCATCCAAACATCTTTCAAGAGTGAATACGAGTGAGATTCAATCCTAACCCTAGACCCGAGCTCCACACCGCTGTTTAGTACCGACTATTCATGCTTCCGCACCGGGGCTCGGACCTATCATTTACATGTACATTTTAGTTGAGCTATTGCCTCATCGATAGTAAGACAACTTATTTTCAGGTTTGATACGTGGAAAACATCGTGAATAATACTCAGTTCCAATGGCAATTTCAGTCGATATGCTAGGAGACCAATTTTGGAAATGAATTCATAAGGTTTAATTTATCTTGGAGCCAATTTACCAGTTTTGCCAAATCTTAAGAAGCCTTTTCAAGGGTATACTTTAAGAAACACTTTTATCGGCCACTTCAAAAGGTAATGGTGTTCTACCTTGGTTTTAAATAGCGCGAAGCGCTCCGATGCGTTATGTCCCAAAAATTCGATGCGCGATGCGTTTTGCGTGATGCGAGCGCATCAAGTGTCTGATGCGGTCTTTATTAAAATAATTTAAAAAAATAATTATACATGATATTTTAACATCTTAACTTTTAAACAATCAAAAAATAAAAAAATATGGGTAAATAAACATAAATGAAAAGTTTTGCTGATTGTTTACCTAAACTAAAATTTAGCTATTAACTTGGAAACGTGGGTAAAAGCAGTGAAAATTCTGTTGATTGTTAGGCCCAATATATTTTATATATACTGTATTAAATAAATTGTAAAATTCCCTTAATTCAAATTTACAACTAAAAAAGCTTTATGTACAAGTAGATGATAAGAATTTTAGGGTTGATAATTAAGCATCCGCCTCCTCCATCTCCCAACCTTCTACATCGATTCTTCTTCTACCAAATTTCACCATGACTATACAAGACTTCTTTATCATCTCCAGGTAAGTAATAACTTTCATAACAAAAAGATCCAACCCAGTTTTCAATTGAAAAGGTCCGATTCTAGCCTTAATAACACGTTGCGCGCATCATAGCGCATAATGCAAGCCGCAATATGCGAAATCTGCCGCAATATTGGCGCAACATGTAACCCCAACGCATCGCAGCAGTTGATGCGCCCCATATATCGCAACAGCGCATCAGCGCAATATGCGCGCAATTTAAAACCAAGTGTTCTACAAACATCGGCATAAATCTTTTGTTGATCTCGTGCGGCTTTTGGTTTTTATTTAATTTTATGTATTTTATCGTTCACTTCTTGAATCAAATAGGATCTTTTAACTTGAGTATCACCGACATCTGTCCAACAAAGTGGTGATCTACATTTTGGTCCATATAATGCATCATAAGGTGCCGCTTGTATACTACTATGATAGCAATTATTGTAAGTGAATTCAATGAGTGGGAGGTGTTGATTCCAATTCCCTTTAAAGTCTAATACACAAGCGCGAAGCAAATATTCTAATGCTTGAATGGTTCTTTCAGATTGCCATATGTTTGAGGGTGGTGGGCTGTGCTTAGATCTATTTGGGTTCCCATAGTTTCTAGCACAACTTGCCAAAAATGAGAAGTATAGTATTTATCTCGATCTGAAATAATTCATATTGTAAACCTTGCTAGGATACGATTTCGTTACAGTAAGTTTGAGTTAGTTTATTAGTAGTATAGCTGTTACAGATCAGAAGGTAGTGTGCAGATTTGGTCAATGGGTCCACAATTACCCAAATTGCGTTATGTCCTAAGGAGGTTTTGGGAAAGTGGGTTACAAAGTCCATTGTAATTTGTTCCCACTTCCCTTGGGGTAATTTAGGTTGTTGTAACATTCCCGAAGTTTTTCAGTATTCAGCCTTTAATACAAGCACAAGTCACACATTTAGTTACATAGGTGGCTATATCTTTCTTCATACTAGGCCACCAATAAAATTATTTCACGTCTTTATACATCTTGTCAGTACCTGGATCAATAGAATACTTGGATTTGTGCACTTCATCCATATTTAATTCACGAATATTATGAAAGGTTGGAATCCAGACTCAGTTTTTGAAGTAAATATTTCATTTGTTTTCTCCTCGTTCCCGTGTAAGTCTTCTTTTTCTAAGTGACCTTCTTTAATGCTTCAACTTGGGCGATACAAATTTGTTCAGTAAAACTACCATGCACAATCATTTCAATTGCTCGTACCCTTAATGGTTTAACTCAATCTTTTCGGCTCAAGGCCTCGGTTAGTACATTGGCCTTTCCCGGATGGTATCATATTTCACAATCATTATTATTTAATAATTCTATCCATCTCCTTTGACTCATGTTTAGCTCTTTTTTTATCAAATATGTGTTGTAGGCTTTTGTGGTCCGTGTAAATTGTACATTTCGTATCGTACAAGTGGTGTCTCTAGATTTTAAGTGTAAAACTAACTGCTCCCAATTCTAAGTCATGAGTGGTATAATTCTTTTCATGCACGTTTATTTGTCGGGAAGCATATGCTATTACTTTATTTCTTTGCATCAGTACGTATCCTAAACTTTTTCGAGATGCGTCACAATAAACCAAGTCATCAGTTCATTCTGGATGGCTTAATATTGGAGCTTGACACAACTTTTGTTTTAACAGTTGGAAGGACATTTCTTGTTCTTCTTCACAATCATACTTTCGGCCTTTTTGAGTTAGGAATGTTAAAGGTTGCGCAATGTTGGAATAGTTTTCAATGAAACGTCGGCAATATCCAGCTAATCCCATAAATTGGCAGATTACTTTCGTTGACTTAGTCACTTTCCAATTCTTAATAGCCTAAATCTTACTAAGATGTAACTGAATTCCTTGTTGGTTTAGGACGTGTCCTAAAAATGTACTTCTTGTAGCTAAAATTTACACTTAGACAACTTTGCATACAGTTTCTCCTATTCTAATAATTCCAAAATTACCCGTAAGTGTTGCTCATGTTCCTCTTTACTTTTCAAATATATTAAAATGCCATCAATAAATACTATTACGAATTTTTCAAGATAGGATTTACAGAGTAACATCTCGGATTTTTCTTATTTGAATTCGTTTACATTTAACCCGACTCGAAATGTAATTTGGATCTCTTGAATTATTTAAATTCTGTATATTAGTATTTAACTTGGTTTTACGTATTTTATATTCTCAATCTTTTAAACTAGTGAAATAATGCTTAGAAACTTTTAAAATAGTTCAAATGATTAAAAACGTATTTATGAAACTACAGGGACTAAAATTGACTTTTTTGAAACTTGTTGAAATATCTTTCCGATAGCACCACACTGGGAGACCAGCCCTATGCTGTCTGCGTGACGTCTAGAGCCATTTTTCTTCTGCTGGTTAGTTTTAGTTTATTTTTGGTTCGTTTTTAATGTAAAATCGGGTTATTATTTTTTTTCCCCCTTGACCCCCCCCCCCCCCTCTCAATCTTATATTCATTCCTTATTTTATAAAAACGAAATTTATGTTTTAAATAAGATGATTTCGTTATTAAACGAATATTCTATTGCCTAAACGAGTTAATTTCCTAATAAACGAATTTAAGTCTTTAATATTTAAACCAACTATTCTCTAAACCCTAATTCCTACACAAAACTCAGCCACCATCCCTAAAATTCGTCCATTGGTTTTCACCATTACATTCTCCAAGTTCTTCAAGCTTTTCCAGACAGTTGACTTTTCAAAGTTCAAGCTTTAACCGTTTGACTCATTTTTCTAGCTCTATCTATTGTGAATCCGGGTAAATTGTGTAAATTAAAATCCTTTGTATCATCATAATACATCAAAGCCATCTATCAATTTCAATAATCAAAAGGGTTTTGTTGGTCAATTGTAAAGCGACCCGTTTAGGGTTTTTAACGACTAAAAACCGGTATTTTCTCAATTAAACACTCTTCCGGTCAAAATTAGTTTTTGCTCCAGAAGAGTTTTATGTTTGTTATTAAATTTCACATCTAAAAGTGTTGGACCTGACGTTTCAGTTTTATCCGACTCAACACGTTTGAAACACTCGTTTAACTTGTTTTAATAATATCTTTTGAACCGTAAGCCGTTTGAAGCGACTCCAGCGGCTAAATGTCCATTTTTTTAATATTATCTACTGTAATTTTGTAGGAATTTTTGGTTGAGTTTGGATCACCAGCTATTTTATTAATATTTTATTATCTCTCGATCAATTGCTAAGGTGAGTTAATCACTACCCCCTTTTTTTACAGCTTTCTCTTTGGGGGCAGTATTCATACCAAAAATCATTTATTTACACCAAATTTCAATTTAACTCGTAAATCATGTATTACTTATTGTGTTGTATGCAAATTGATTGTTATGTACAATGTATATTAATTGTTTATTTTATCGCATTCGGAGAGGTCCATCACAGTTTTTGTCATTAAGTATAATCATACGCCTTCTTAGTAGCCAAAGCCCGATTCGCTAGGCAATAGATAAAAGACACCCACTTGTTACATCAATTGTATTACTCACATTAATGCATATGGTTTGTTTGTTTTAATATTAGTATATACCAAATTGGTGGTTTTCTCACTCAACATATTGTTTACAAACTATATCTATTTTTACGCATAATGCAGGTGCTATATTTGATGATTGATAGTTGACGAAGAAATTTAGTTATCGGGCTTTAGGTTATTAGATAAAAGATACAATTGTATTGTTTTGTTTATATTCTTGCATTGTAATTTCTTTGGATGATGTGCGTAATTGATTTATATTATAATAAAGTAATGTCAGATGTTGTCATAAATTATTGTATGATAGTGTCTTGTGAGTTGTGAACCATTGGTTCGCGCCCCGACATTTCGCCATAGTTTGGGGTCACTACAAAAAAAATGTCATTTAATGGCACACATTTTTAATGGCATTTAGCTTTTGTGCCACTATTTTAGGTTTTAATGGCACTTTGCATATGCCACGTTTTGCTTGGCACAAACTTTTAGTGGCATTTAGTATTTCTACTACTAAAAATATTAGTTTGGCACGTCGTGTATGCCATATTTATTTGGCACACTTTTAGTGGCATTTAGTGTGTAATAAAATTCAGGTATTTAATTTCACTTTGTGTATACCACATTCGCTTGGCAACATTTATACTAGCATTGATTGAAAACACTTGTTTTTTTTTTCTCAAATACGTCTTGTATCAATTAATATTTACTAAACTATACATGTGATTCGTTTCAACCTCTAGTCGTATATTATATTCTTGGTATGACTATTTTATCCATATAACTAACTTTTAACTAATGTCATTGTGTACAACCTCGTAATACTTATAGCCTTCAAACTATAAAAGAATTTACTACTTTTGATCAAATATGTCAAAATTGGGTCAACATCAGTAAACATATTATGTTGTTGCAGTTTGTTGAAGTTAAAGGCAAAATGGGTATTATTAGGAATAATATAAAAGAACCGAGGAAGTAGACTGATTTTGATATGCAAATAATATACAAACATGTGAAACGATTTTGATACGCAAATTATATACAAACATATGAAATGTCGGGGTTAAAAAACAAGAAATAAAGATAAAATAATAACTTCAGTGAAATTATGAAATTAAATAACTGAAATTAAACACAAGAAAACAATAATATATTTTCCTAAATAAATACAAACAAAACAAAACAAAAAATAAAATAGTTACTAAATTAAACACAAGAAAACAAAACAACACAAGAAAAATGAAGAACAGGGCTGCTGACGTCACAAATCAATCGAACAGTGTCTGCTTACGTCATTCTTCTTCAAATCTTCAATCTGCAACACTCTTTCTAAAAATAGCAGTAATCAGCTCTGATACCACTTGTCAGGTCCCTTCATATGGTCGATTCGGCTCGGATCTTAATCAATCATGTCATAACTCACACAAAATTAATCGTGTTGACAAGAGAGTTAATGACGGGTTACTATATTTAGAAAGATGACCGTTTGTTAAAGGCGGAATCAATAACAAACATACGGTTGCAATGAATATTCAAAGATAGATGGCACACACAGGATTCACTCAAAAGATTTCCATTTATATAATGTTCATCATACAAACGGGGTAATCGATTTAGGGTTCTATAAGGAATCCTAGGACAGCCGGCACACACAAAATATTCTCTCAATTAATGTGTCGGTCTTATCCGTATCATGTGTCCATCTGCCTCTCCTTGGCGGCGTGCCCTAAATATTCTATTTATAGGCCTGCCAACCTAGGACAGCTGTCATTACTTCTAGAAACCCTAAATACAATCATACGTATTCAAATTACATATTCAAAATAAGCTAAGTGTAAAACAAGTCTTCCGGGTAGGCTTTTCATTAATCTTTAGTCTCCGAGTACGCAGTGTACTCGGCCTTCCTTCAGGCTTGGTAAATATAGAAGTGTACTCGGGATCAGTTTCCGGGTAGACTTTACTTAAAGAATATTTTACCAAGTAAAATATTCACCGAGTAGACTTCAATCTTCTTGAACTTATCAAACTTTGCCCGACAAATCCATACGAGCAACCTTGTTCTTCTATGGTCCTGTTCGGCTCATTGTCATTGAATAACTTGTTGATAAGGCGTACTCGGGAGTACATACCTTACTTGAGCAGAACCTTACTCGATATAACTTAGAGATATTCCATTAACTCATCAAGTATACTCGGACCATAATTATTAAAGAATACCTTGCCCTGTCTTCCAATCACTTGGCTTCATGGACTTGGTTAACCAAACCTTACTCGGATGAGTAAAATACTTGGTCTTGAAGAACAAACCTGCTTGACAAAGTGAACCTTGTTCGGTGATGCCAAATCAGTGATCCTTACTCGGGAATGTACTAATTAGCATACCTTACTCGGATATCCACTTAAGAAGACTATTTGAAGTAAACCTTGCCCGGGAGGCAAAATCTCGTACTCGGCTAAGTAAAAGCTTGCTTGGAGTTCCAAGGTGTGCTCGGATTCAATACTTAGTAGTTTCTGAGGAGGTTGAGAAGATTCCAATCTTCCATATTCTTCGTTTAGGTCAAATCTCCTCATTTGGGTCAAACTATCGACCCAACAATCTCCCCCTAGATTGGAACACCTCAGTTGACCCAAAACACTCTATGGTTACTTACACTTAGCAAAATACACATAAAATTAAAAGTCAAATTTCATAATCAAATTACATAAACAAAATTACATAATCAAAAGTTGTCCGTAGACACTTCAAAGCAAAACCTAAGATAAAAATTCTTCAATCTACTCAAAGGTGCTTGTTTAGGCATGGAAAGTCCAATTTTTGCTGCTCTCTCAAGAATCCCAGCAACTCTGATTGCATACCACTTGTAGGCCTTTCCTTGGAATCAGAGAGATACAGTGCTACAAGCACATTCAATTGCCATAGATTGAATTTTCTGATGTCAATTTTAGAGAAGATCTTCACAATCTCTCCATTTTCCATCATAACATTCAGATGTTCAGTCCTGGAATCATAGAATATTCCACTTGGCATAACATTGTTGTTGACAGAAGGATTTTTGATTTTTACAGCAACCTTGACAAAGGGTTTATCCATCTTCAAGTGCATCTGCTTTGGTTTTTCCTGAGTAGTCACAGACATCTTCCTTTTCTTTGTTTTGTTCTGTTTTGAGATCAAGGATGTTGTCTGTTTGCACAATTCCTCTACTTTGGATTTCCCTTTCATTGTCATCCTTGATAGATCAACCATCTTTTTGGATATTTCTTTGTTCTTACCAACCAGAGACTGAGCGACTCCCTTCTTCAAGTTCAGCTGTTGTCCTTTCATTTTCTTGAAGTTGCTAAAAATCTCTCTTCTTGTCATCACTTTTACATAATCAAAAGGAATTCCATTCTTAACCAAAAATTTTGGTTTACCACCATATTTGCTTAAGAATTTTTGAATTTCCACTTCTTGTTCCAAATCATCTTTCAATTTCAAACCTTTTAGTTCATTTTCTTGAGTATTCTTTTCTTTACTTAAAGCCTTTGAAATCTTGTCAATGACAGGATCTAGTTTCTCCTTTATCTCTTTCTCTGGTTCTTCTTGCTTAATTAGTTTGAGTAGAGAGACTACCACACCATTTGGAATTTCTTGATCATTCAAGCATTTTTCAATCAGTTCTTAAGGCACATCCTTCTGATTAACATTCTTCACTTCATCTTTTTTCCTTTTCTCATCTTCAAACATTTTCAGCAAGTTTTCTTGTTCTTCAAAGTCTTTATCAGACAATGTTTAACTCAGAAATTTTTTGTCATGAATTTCTGTCATTCTTTGCTCATAGACTCTTTTGGCTTCTGATTCAGATTCATTCATTTCAGAGTCCATTGTATTCATTTCAAAGTCCATTGTCTTAATTTCAACATCCTCTTGTGCAATTTCTTTTCCTTTCAATTTCCTTCTTTCCTCACGATCCTTCCTTTCATTTTCTGGAACATTGTCAGCTTCATCATCTGAGCTGTCATTTTCATAAATTGAGAGAAGCTTCAGTGAATTCTCCCCCTGATTTAGTACTTTCTCCCCCTGTTTTGGTGATTTCTCCTCCTGTTTTGGGGCAGCTGAGATCTTCTCAACCTCAGAGAATAGGGTTTGAACTCGTTCCAATGCTTTCTTCAGTTCTTCAGAAAGATGATGTTTGTAGGAATTGGAATTACTTGGAGTTGGATCCATTGCTGATTTTCTGTTATATCCAAGAACACACAATTATCAGTTAGATCTCAAAATAAAATAAAATTAAAAAATTAAAAAAAATATAAATATCATTTCAATTCAAACCGTTGTCTTGAGTAATATTGAAATCTGCACAAAAACACAAATGTGAGTTACACTTGAAATGTGAAGTTTGAATTTTGAATAGTATATGCAGGTCTTCTTTTAATGAGAGTTACTTCAAATGTAAGGTACATATCTGTAGCATCATCAGAAAAGAGTTATGAATAAAGGTCTGTATATTTTTCTTTTCTCCAGCATGTCAGATAAAGTGAGAGATTTTAAAAGTATTTTGTCTTTATCACTTAAATTTCTTTTCTATTTTAAGAATGAATTGCTTTGTTATCCCAGATTTGCAGTGGAAGGAGAGAGGAAAATAATGTTGAAAAATTTGCCTAACTCCCTCTAATATACCTCTTGAGAATGGGTTTTAAATGCTTTTTGTCCTCTTGTGCATTACTAGCTGTCAACCAGTAACATTATCCACTTGATACTTAAAAACATTTAATTTCATTTAAGTTTATTAGACCTTACTCGAAAGATTAATATGTCCAAAGTCTACTCGGTATATCTCCACCTACAAACCTTACTCTGTCAAACTTTGCTCGGAGTACTTTTCAATTTGGAATATACAAAGTTTGCCCGAATATGCCCATTTACAAATCTTGCTCGATTAATTTAAAGTTAAGACATAATGAAGAAAGCTTACTCGAAATATTCGATTTCTTGAGAAATTAATCTCAAGGCAAATAATCAAATATAACCATCAAATAAACATTCTTACTAAGAATCAATTAAGATCCTCATAAAGATTTCTCAATTTCAAATTAAAACTTATCTAGCATGAACCCTAATAAGAATCATAATCAATTTTATCATACTAACTAACATATTCAATCAACGCATTCATTCAAGTATGAATCACTAAACAATTTTATCATACTAACTCACATATTCAATCAACGCATTCATTCAAGTATGAATCACTAAACAATTTTATCATACTAACTCACATATTTAATTGACGCATTCATTCAAGTATGCTTGAACACATAGTGTGCTCGAGCACTCTTTCAGATGTAAAGTGTGCTCGGACAACAATCTTATACAAAGTATACCCGAATAACCTTCATATAGTACAAAGTGTGCCCGGAAAGAAATTCTGACAGACAGTGTACTCGGAAAGTCAAGTTTTTGAAAATTACCAAGTATATTGAAGGAACACAAGTGTACCCGAAATATAAAGTGTGCTCGGAAAACAAAGTTTGCCCGAAAACACTTGTAATTTCAAAGAAATCATAAACACACATATCACAGAGCATGCTCGGAATGAAATTAAACACATAAACATTCAAGTGTGCTATAGTCTAAAATTTCAAAGAGCTTGCCCGAAAATCCTAAGTTAGCACTAAGCTTGCTAGGATAAACACATTCAATCATCAGGTATGTCCTTGCTCGAGGGAACTAAACATATCAAACCATACCCGAAAAATAACAAGCTTAAACAGTAACATCTAAGCGTTCCCGGAAAGATTAACAAGCCTTTCCTAACAACATATTCACACAAAGCTTACTCGGTGTACTCACTTAAGTTCACAAAGTTTGCTTGGAAACACAATCAGCATATAACATGCATAGCTTACTCGAAACTAGCATATAACATGCATAGCTTGCTCGAAACAAGAATTTCTTGTTAAAAGACAGCTATAACAACACATAATCATCTCAAGACATCAAGCTTACTTGGGAAAATGAGTGCAACAGTGTACTCTACCCGGAAAGTGTAAACACTTCAAAGCATGCCCGAAAATCATAAAGTTAGTCAGAAATGACTAAGCTTACTCGGAAAGTTTGAAAATTAACAAACTTTACCCGAAACAACATATTCACACATAATCAACTGTTTTGTACTCGGAAAGGTTATAAATCATTAACCTTACCCGAAAATACATATTCAAACAGTTTGTGCTCGAGAAGGTTATAAAGCATCAAACCTTACTCGAACTTACATATTCACACATAATCAACTGTTTTGTACTCGGAAAGGTTATAAATCATTAACCTTACGCAAAAATACATATTCAAACAGTTTGTGCTCGAGAAGGTTATAAGGCATCAAACCTTACTCGAACTTACATATTCAACCTATTTTAGGCAAAATGCAACATTTTTTGACTTAAACCACTTGTCAAAGACATTTCTAAGTTATGTATTATTTCAGAACATAGTTTAAGAGCAAATGGTGCATTTAGAGATCAAATTTCAGTTATAATTCATTTCAAAACAATATCTTTGATAAACTGAAAAGATCTCAGGAATGGGATCATATTGACTAAGTAGCTATCTCATTACATCACTCTCAGCATTATTATGACAACTTAGATAGGTTAACAGCAGGTATAAACTTAGCATGATTTTCATCTCTTTGGTGATATGATTAAAGTTCAATTTGAGCATAATGCAATAATGGTCAATACTGTGCTATAATGCCTCATATCTCTTCTCAAAGCTTATTTGGCTTTCCCCAGATCACCCCAATTTGACTCCAACCTCCTGTATTTGGTCAAAAATAGTTTTTGTATGACAGAACTTATTGTATTTTTGTATTTTTAGATTCAAACATATATAGAGGTTGAACGTTGGACTTACAGTTAGCAACATGCCTTTCATTCAAGATGAGACAGATTTTGCCAACATCTTTGTAGTTCTTGTTGTAACCCTCTTGTTTGATAAAATATTTAAAACACTTATCAACTTTTGGTTGATTTATTCATTCTTCCCCTTGTTTTTGATATTTTCTCAAACTTTCTTAAAGCTTGTTCTTTGTCATATTTAAAGATGTTTCATTTTGGTTGACCAAATAACAACAGACTCGTGTATGACTGGGTAATCACTTTTCTGCCATATCATTCGGAGAGATCTATCTTGAGACATGCAAAACAACTATGCATCTCCACATAAAGATTAGCATATTCATTATGTTTATATCACCTTAGATTTTACATCATCATGGGAAAGCAACCATACATGTTAATGATTATACTAAGGTCTTTTTAGCTTATTAATTCCATATGATCAGCTAAGTAGTCAATTTACTACATTTCCCATAAAAATACAGTTTAATATTCAATCACCCCAATATCTCTTCATTATCAGGTTAATGGCTATCATGTTTGACCAAAAATGGTCAACGGGACCAAACATACATGTGAGTATATGTCCTATCAAAGTAAGAGTTATTGACATAGTTTTAAGTGATGGAAGAAGAAACAAGTCATAATTGCCCCAAATGCATTCAGTTTTCAGGTTAATGGCTATCCTTTGAATCTATAGAGATTTAAGGATCAAACATACACAAGTATATGTCCTTCCAACTGGGAAAATGACATAATTTTCAGCAAAAACAACTACTTGAGACTTTTCTTTAAAAATCCTTCTTTTAAGCTTCTTAAAAGCTTGAACTGAATAATCTTATCATATCTCTACACCATTAATCAACTTGTTCATGTTTTGACCAAAATATAATATTTATGCAAAATTCATTATAAAATTCATTGAATCACTTAATTTTGACATAAAACAAATTTTGACACAAACAGTTGCATCACACACTCAAATCTTAATCATTCTTAATATCATCAAGAAAAACAGACTGTACTAACATTCAATGTCTATCCTCTCTTAACATCATCAGAAGATCAGATTAAGAACATATTCAAGTAACCATAATCATGTGATTACTCATGACATCATATAAGCATTCAATTTTACCTAAACAGATCAAACTACTTATCATAACATCAGATCTGTTAACATGATAGTCAAGAATTATCATCAATTTCAAACAAATTGCACAGATAGTTACTTAAGCACCTATCGGTTAACTTCAAAACAGTGACATAATCAAAACATATTCAATCAACATTCAGTTGAAACATATTCAATATGTGTAATCTCTAATAAAATAATCAGTTATCACATAGAGACACACATAGAAACAGTTAAGTCATATAACATTTAACATACTCAGTAACATATTCAGCAACATATTCAGCAAGTGTAACCTCGTCTAAAATATTCAAGTAGCACATAGAGGTACCCAACCAAGCAGACATCCTTAATCAGATTTCATCAGAGTTGATCATCCCCAGGGCTTTCAAAAGAAAGTTGAACCTGGTTCTATCAAGTGGTTTGGTGAATAAGTCAGCCAAATTATCACTTGTATCAACTCTTTGCATTTCAATCAAACCTTTTTCACTGCAATCTCTGATGAAGTGATGTCTGATTTCAATGTGCTTAGTCTTAGAGTGTTGCACAGGGTTCTTAATAGTAAAATATGCAGCAGTATTATCAATAAGAATACGGGTGTTGAGAAAATTCAAACCATAGTCCAGCATCTGATTTTGAATCCAGAGAACTTGTGCACAGCAGGCAGATGCAGCAACATATTCAGCTTCTGCAGTGGAGATTGATACTGTAGTCTGTTTCTTGCATTGCCATGACACTAGCCTTTCTCCCAAAAATTGGCATCCCCCTGATGTTGACTTTCTACTCATATTGCCTCCATCATAATCACTGTCTGTATATGCAATCATATCAAAGGATTGGTTCTTTGGATACCAAATCCCTAAGTCTGGTCTTCCCTTCAAGTATCTGAATATTCTTTTAACAGCATTCATGTGGGAGACTTTTGGATTTGACTGGAACCTAGCACACACACACACAGCAAACATGATATCTGGTCTTGTTGCAGTCAATACATCAGAGATCCAATCTTGGCTCTGTATTCATGTTCATCAACTGACTCTCCCTTTCATCAGCTATCATTTTTTCTTTGGTGTCCATTGGAGTTGAAGCAGTCTTGTAATCATGACAGTTGAACTTATTCAAAATGTCCTGCACATACTTAGTTTGCTTAATGAAGATCCCTTCAGCCCTTTGTTGAACTTGCAGCCCCAAAAAGAAGTTCATTTCACCCATGGAACTCATGCTGTACTTGGACTTCATCACCTCTTCAAACTCCAAACACATATTTTCATTTGTAGATCCAAAGATGATATCATCAACATAAACTTGTAAAAGCAACAAATCTGACCCTTTTCTTCTGTAGAAGAGTGTCTTGTCAATGGCCCCCCTTATGAAACCATTTTCAAGTAAATGAGTTGATAGCTCATCATACCATGCTCTAGGAGCCTGATGCAATCCATAAAGGGCTTTTTTTAACTTATACACCCTGTTTGGATACATGGGATCCTCAAAACCTGGTGGTTGAGCCACATACACTTCTTCATCAATCTTTCCATTTAGGAATGCAGATATAACATCAAGCTGGAATACTCTTATGTTCTTTGAGGCAGCATATGCAAGGAAAATTCTTATGGCTTCAAGTCTTGCAACTGGTGCAAACACTTCCTCAAAGTCTATCCCTTCTTCTTGAAGACATCCCAGTGCTACAAGTCTAGCTTTGTTCTTAATCACCAAACCCCTTTCATCCCTTTTGTTTCTGAACACCCATTTGGTTCCAATTGCATATCTGTCATGTGGCTTGTCTACAAGATCTCACACATGTAAATCTCTAAACTGGGCCAATTCCTCTTGCATAGCCTCTACCCAACTATTGTCTTTTAATGCTTGAGCAATATTCTTTGGTTCTAATTGGGATAGAAAGCAAGAGTACAGACAGATGTTTGCTATCACAGAATGACTCCTTGTTACTCTTTCATGCAAGTCACCAATGATATTTTCAGCAGGATGATTCTTTTCAACAGTAGGAGTTCGTATTATCATATTTGTAGACAAATTTGTGTCAAGATTTGATTCATTAAGTTCAGGTTCTTCAATGATCAAATCAGCTTCTGCATCATGAAACTCTGGTGCTTCATCATTGGTTTGTCCTGAAGTAGATGCACCATTGTTTCCCAGATTCAAGCTTTGAAACAAGTCTTGAAATCATGCTGTGGAAGCATTCTCATTTTTATTTGATTGGTTGCATGTGTCACTCCCATTCTGAACATGATCATTTAGTACATTTGGAATGTCCTGATTGTTTACTTCCTCATCTTGTTCAATGGCATTGCTTGAGGAGCTTTTCACAAAAGTATATTCCTTTTCTTTTCTTGCAACCTTTTTCCACAACTCTTCCAAGTCCAGTTCTTTCTTCTTACTCTCTTCATCATGTGTACTGGTCTTGTAGAATGAATCATCAAAGTCTTTAGAATAAATCTTGAATGACTTTATTAACTTTTCATGATCAAACAGCCATGTTGCACCACTGACTGTGTTGAATTGATTTTCATTTAAAATGATGTCAGATGACTCTATCACACTCATGTGATCTTTCACATAAACTCTGTATGCCTTTGAGTGAGTAGAATATCTAACAAAGAAACAATCTAGTGACTTACTTTGAAACTTGTTCAAATAATCTCTAGTGTTCAACAGAAAACATTTGCAACCAAAGGGCTTGAAAAACTTGATGTAAGGCTTTCTATTATGGAAAATTTCATATGGAGTCTTGTTATGCCTTTTATTTACAAGTACCCTATTCTGAACATAACATGCTGTATTGATTGCATCAGCCCAAAAAGTGACAGGCAGATTTGCATCAGCCATCATGGTTCTGGCAGCTTCTATCAAAGTTCGGTTTCTTCTTTCTGCCACACCATTTTGTTCAGGAGTTCTAGGAGCTGAGAATTGTTGAAATATTCCTTTCTTTGTGCAGAATTCTTCCATAACTCCATTTTTGAACTCTGTACCATTGTCACTTCTCATCAATTTGACTTTCTTATTCAGCTTGTTCTCTCAATCATTGTAACACAACCCATAATCAACTCAGCAGACTCATCCTTGGTACTTAGGAAATAGACCCAAGTATATCTAGAATAGTCATCAATGATCACCAGACAGTATCTTTTCTTTCCAATACTTGGCACACTCACAGGACCAAAAAGATCCATGTGAAGTAACTCAAGTGGTTGATCAATTGAATTGATGAGCTTTGTCTTATGAGTAGACTTGTGTTGTTTTCCCTTTTGAGATGAGTCACAATGATCATCAAACTTAAATTCTCTTGTAGGTAAACCAATCACATGTTCACCCTTGACCAGTCTATTCATGTTTTTTAAGTTTACATGACACAATTTCCTATGCCACAATTTTTATTCATTTTCAGTAGCTTTGGAGACAAAACATGCACCACCTCTTGAAATGGCTTCTTTCATATTTAACTCATATAAGTTGCCATTTCTGGGTGCCATCATCATAATCATCTCAGGTGGAATTACAAACTCAGGTTTTAAGATGAAGCAATGAGAATCATCAAAACAAACTTTGTAACCTTTATCACACATCTGTGATATGCTCAGAAGATTGTATTGAAGTCCCTCAACATGAAACACATTATCAAATGACACATTTCCATTTGTTAAGATTCCCTTTCCCACAATCTTTCCACCATTTTCATCACTCCCGAAAGCAACAGGACCTTCATATTTCTCTTCATAGTTCACAAGTGACCTCTTGTCACAAGTCATGTGTCTAGAACAACCACTATCCATATACCATATATCATTCAATGGAGTGGCCTGTTCCTGCACAAAGAGAAATTTGATTAGTTAAGTGATGAAGTGCAAGCTTCATCAACTTACAACTCATCAGTGTCATTTTCAGTGGTAGCTTGGGAAGTGAGTGTTGTAGGTTTAGGATCTGCATGAGTGATCTCCAGATTATCAGAATGATCAGTTTCATAGCCACATTCTCTAGGTGTTTTGAAAAGTGAAACTGAACATTGAGGCTCGACTGAGTCAGTGACATTCTTTTTCAAGACATAGTCCTTTGTTTCTGAGTAGTCTCTTATATCAGTCACAGCTTCAATTTCAGTTTCTGCTTTAGGTTTCCAAGTGAAACCTTGTGGTTCATATCCATGTTTCATCAAGAATTTTTCATCACCAGTCAGTTCATTTGGTTTTATTCTCAGATAAATTTCTTTCCTTCTTGTCTTCTCACTGTTTGATGATTCTTGAGACTCAACTGATTGAGTGTCTTGATTAATCTTCAATGACTGACTTTTCTTCTTTGTCACCTTCTTGTGCTTCTGTTGTGACTCACTTCTTCTTGCAGACTCAGTCATTTGTTTCTTTCCTTTGATTTCAGCATTCTTTTTGTTACTTGTCTCCTTTCCACACACATTTCCTTTTCCCAAATACATATCATACTTTTGTTTGTACAAAACAAAGTCTTGACCATACATTGTTCCATTTGGGACATCAAATGGTTTGAGGTTGAATTTTTCATTACATGAATCTGTGTGGTGACCATATTCATCACATTTTTTGCACCAAACCTTGCCCTTGAAGGCTTCTTGTTCTTTTGGTTTCTTGAATATCTTACACTTGGCTTAGGTGTATTGACTCCTAAAGTCTTCTGATTCTTTAGACCATCAAAATCAATTGTTTTCTTGTGTCGAAATAATAATGATTCTTTATCTTTATACTGTTCGTCAAACATTCCTAAAAAGGAACAAATTCCTCAATCTTGATGTCTTGTCTTGCAACTTTGCTTTTGACAAAGACAACTTTCTTCATAATCATAGATTCTTCATCACTACTTTCTCTAACCCTTGATTGTCTTTTCTTATATTCTTCCATAATTTCCACTTCTCCAACATCCAACACCTCATGACTAGAAAAGATTGGATAAACTGGGATAAAATTTTTTGTTTCAACTTTTTCAGTCACCATTTTCCTTTTGTTGTTCTGCTTTATTCTAGCCAATACAGCTTTGCTTGCTGGTCTGACAGCATTGTAGTTTATCTTCCTCCTTTCACAGATATCAAAAGAAACATGTTCTCTTTTCATTTTATCATTTTGCTTCTTTAATCTTGGTGGGACTGGTGGATACTTTGGAAGTTTATCAACAGATTCAGGTTTCTTGTATTTTCTTCCTCTTTTAGCAGCTTCGATTTCCTTTTCAGTAATTTGATCACTCAAATCACTCAAATCATCTTGATCCAACTCATCTTAATCAAGGTCATCCTCAGAGACTTGAACTCCAATTGACTTTTTCTCTTTCACTTCTTTCTTAATCACAAACTCTCCATCTTCATTTACTTCTACCTTTTGATACAAATCAACAAATTCTCCCCTGTCTTGAAAGACATCTTTGAATTGTTGTAAGTATGCATCTCTTTTCTCTTTGTCAACTTTAGGCATAAAGTTGTTGTTGAATGGAGGTGGAACTGTCTTGTATTTGTCCCGTTCTTTCACTTGATTCAGTATTCCAAATATGTTGCCAGTTGAGACCAAATTCTTCAGAAATTCAGTTTCAACCTTTAGTATTGTGTTTTGCACCTTTTCTTCAACCAACATCTTCTTTAAACCATCAATCTCAGTGATGTATCTGGCTTGAGTTCTATAGATGATCATGCCATTATCTTCAAGGCTCTTAATCTTTTCATCACTAATCATTTCACTTGCCTCATACTCATTTATGATACTTTGCTTTCTAAAACACTCACCTTCCAGCTTGCCTACTTTTGTTTTTAGTTCACTGACAAGTTCATTTAAGTCAACTGTAGGAGCAGAGTGTACCTGAGAAGATGATCCCTTTTCTTTCTCAATTATGGCCATGAATGCCACATTTGCTTTCCTGATATCATCTGCAATGTCCTCTTCATGACTGCTCCAATCAAAACTTCCTTCATGTTGTGTAGTCACTGCCACATTTCCTTGATTTCTGATCTGATTTTGATTTGATGGAACAGTGTTGTTTGGAACATTTTGAACAGCTTGAAGGTTTTGATTGTTATTCATTTGAAAACCTTGATTCTGTTGCATACTTTGTTGTTGATTATTCATATGAGACTGAAGGTTGTTGAAGTTGTTCATTTGATTGTTGTTGTTGTTGAATCTTGACTGATTTTGTTGGTAATGCTGCTGACGTCTTGGTTGATTCTGTTGATATTGATGCTGACCTCCTGGTTGTTGATTCTGAAATTGATTTATCTGAAAATTTCTTGGTTGATTGCATTCTCTTGCAAAATGACCAGGTTGCTGACAATTGTAGCATATTGCTTTTGACTTGTCAAACCCAATCCTGTCATTAGGACCAGAGACCAGAGTTCTACCAGTTCTGTTATACAGCCTTCTACTTCTCAAAACCAACATGGCAGCTTGCCATTTCAAATCCATATCTTCTAAGTCATCTGCATCAATTTGTTCTAAATCATCTTGAACCACACTTGTGTGAATCATGTTCTTTGCAACAAATGCATTATATGACTCAGTGAACATAGACAACAAAGCTTGTGTCTCATTGTTTTGGACATGTCCTGTTACAGGGTTAGTAACATTTCTACTAGACATAGAGGCAGATTCAGAATCATCAATTAGTTTCACATTGAACCTCTGCTGATTTCCTTGAGTACTTGTGCTACCCCCAATGAAAGATTTTGAAGTCACAACATTATGTTCAGCTGGTTCTTCTATGATGGGAATTTGTTGTTGGTTCTTTGTTGACAGGTTTCCCATAGGGGCAATCAATGCATTTGAAACATTGAAGCTTGGTCTATCTTCCTTAATCATTTCATTCTCAATCATTTCAAGTTCAGCAGCTTGAAGAAAACATACCACATCATCCAATTTCAATTCATTGAAATTCTGCTTTTGAAGGATGAATTTGCAAGCAGTATACCATTCTTTTGGCATTGAGTTGAATAACTTTGTATTCAAATAAAAATCAGTCATTACATAATCAGTTGTTCTCAACTCATTCACAATACTCAGAAAACGTTCTAGTATTGATTTCAACCTTTCTCCATCCCTATATTTGAATCTTTCCAACTGTTGCTTCAATCTTTGCTTCTTTATGTTTTTCAGTTCAGAGTTCCCTTCATACATCTCAAGGATGGCATCATACATTTGTTTGGCAGTTGTGTGATGAGCCACCTTGGTCAGTATTTCCCATGACAAACCTAGCTTAATTATAGCCAAGGCTTTGTCATCCACCTTTCTCATCTTTTCTCTTACAGCAGCAGTTGTAGTAGCATTTGCACCTTCTTCTATAGTAGTTTGCGGACCATTCTTGATGGAGTTTCACATGTCAATGTCATTGTAGCACACAGCTGCTTCAGAGAGTACCTTCCATTTGATAAAGTTTTCCTATCCATACAACATTGGTATCTTGTTAGTAGACACCTCTTGTTCCTCATATCCAGACATTTTGAGAAATCAAAAATCAGTTTCTTTGATAAAAAGTTTTTCAAAAATAATCAGATCTGAAACCGAATGCTCAGATCTGATGTGTCTGATGTGATTAGAACAAGATTTAGATATAAAGATTAAAACTTTAATTTAAACAAGGAAAAGAAAACTCCGAAAATTGTAGATCTGGAAGAAAAATGAAGAACAGGGCTGCTGACGTCACAAATCAATCGAACAGTGTCTGCTTACGTCATTCTTCTTCAAATCTTCAATCAGCAACACTCTTTCTAAAAATAGCAGTAATCAGCTCTGATACCACTTGTCAGGTCCCTTCATATGGTCGATTCGGCTCGGATCTTAATCAATCATGTCATAACTCACACAAAATTAATCGTGTTGACAAGAGAGTTAATGACGGGTTACTATATTTAGAAAGATGACCGTTTGTTAAAGGCGGAATCAATAACAAACATACGGTTGCAATGAATATTCAAAGATAGATGGCACACACAGGATTCACTCAAAAGATTTCCATTTATATAATGTTCATCATACAAACGGGGTAATCGATTTAGGGTTCTATAAGGAATCCTAGGACAGCCGACACACACAAAATATTCTCTCAATTAATGTGTCGGTCTTATCCGTATCATGTGTCCATCTGCCTCTCCTTGGAGGCGTGCCCTAAATATTCTATTTATAGGCCTTCCAACCTAGGACAGCTGTCATTCCTTCTAGAAACCCTAAATACAATCATACGTATTCAAATTACATATTCAAAATAAGCTAAGTGTAAAACAAGTCTTCCGGGTAGGCTTTTCATTAATCTTTAGTCTCCGAGTACGCAGTGTACTCGGCCTTCCTTCAGACTTGGTAAATATAGAAGTGTACTCGGGATCGGTTTCCGGGTAGACTTTACTTAAAGAATATTTTACCAAGTAAAATATTCACCGAGTAGACTTCAATCTTCTTGAACTTATCAAACTTTGCCCGACAAATCCTTACGAGCAACCTTGTTCTTCTATGGTCCTGTTCGGCTCATTGTCATTGAATAACTTATTGATAAGGCGTACTCGGGAGTACATACCTTACTTGAGCAGAACCTTACTCGATATAACTTAGAGATATTCCATTAACTCATCAAGTATACTCGGACCATAATTATTAAAGAATACCTTGCCCGGTCTTCCAATCACTTGGCTTCATGGACTTGGTTAACCAAACCTTACTCGGATGAGTAAAATACTTGGTCTTGAAGAACAACCCTGCTTGACAAAGTGAACCTTGCTCGGTAATGCCAAATCAGTGATCCTTACTCGGGAATGTACTAATTAGCATACCTTACTCGGATATCCACTTAAGAAGACTATTTGAAGTAAACCTTGCCCGGGAGGCAAAATCTCGTACTCGGCTAAGTAAAAGCTTGCTCGGAGTTCCAAGGTGTGCTCGGATTCAATACTTAGCAGTTTCTGAGGAGGTTGAGAAGATTCCAATCTTCCATATTCTTCGTTTAGGTCAAATCTCCTCATTTGGGTCAAACTATCGACCCAACAAAGATCATGAACTTTTTTTAATACAATACAATATTATAATAAAGATGTGGTTAGATGTATTAAAAACTAAAGAAGTAAGCGTCTATAAATATGACTCAGTGTCATCTTGTTTAGGGAAGAGATCGGTGTCATACCGGTACCGATTTTTCCAATCCTGAAATATGTAAATATTTGGTGTCGGTACAGGAACCAAAAATACTGGTTCGGTACCGGTTTTCGGTATGTTACCGACATACATATGCAACTCACTTTAATGGATTTTTCGTAAAATAAAATTCAAGTTTTTGTACTAGTGGCTATTTGAATCCATGATCTCTGATAATGTTAGGTATAAAAAGAAATTTGCAGCAACTTTTTATGGACTTGTTAACCACATCGACTAATCAGTAAGGTCTTAAATAAAATAAATGCAGCCACTATACACTTGTACCATAAGAAAACACAATTAATGACCAAGGGCACAACAATAATTTGCAGCCACAAGACAATTGTACAATATGAAGACTCTAAAGAGTAAAGACTAAGAAGCCATCCACATCAGGGCATTAGTACAACAAGGAAACAATGAAGAGTAAGCAAGTAATATATGTTACCTTATCGCTAGAGCTAGTTTTTAGCATGCAAGCGGATTCACAACATCCAAACGATGTACAGATTAGGACACCGCCTCAACAGCCTTAGAAGCAGCTGAGTACCTGAAACCACATGCCAGAAGGGCTGTTTGGACTGCACATAACAGTTGACTTGACAAAAGTCGACTATATATAAGTGTTTGATATTTTAAAAATGATATAAACTAGTATTCAATTTTTGAGTTGACCAAAAGACCGTTGATTTTTTTATGCGTGGTTAAAACACAGAGGTGACCATAATAAATATATAATTATGTCAATCCTTCAATTTTTTAAAGTAAGGTTTACAAACAAACTCAGATTCTAGGATTATAATCTGACCATAAACACTATCTCTTCAAGCATTTCAACGGACAGTTGGTGTGCATCTCTAAGTTACCAAACAAGACAAATTTAAAGGTGTAGGAAATGAACAAATACCTTGTGAATTACAACTTCTTCAGTTGCTTATGATCTTTAAATACATACATGCTCTAGGAGACATTTTGATTTGTTAAAAACTCTTCATCCCCCATTCCCCGCATCATTGATTTGGTTACAAAAGACATATTGTGGGAATAAGAATTAGGTAGGAGGGAATTTTCAAAGAGAATATTAGTGAATCTCAAAATAATTACTTTGATGGAGGGAATCTCATAGATTTTGATAATTAGTTAGTTTTATCTAGTAAATAATAGTAAACAGATTTAGTTTTAGTAGTTTAGATATATGTTATGCATGTCAAACTTTAACAAGCTCCTTTAAATTAAAACAAACCAAGCTCAGACTCGACTCATCTCTTTTACATTCCTAGTTATTTGTACCTTTGTTCGCATGACAACGATTATTGTAAATTAACTATCATTTACTATAATCGACCATTATTTTGTCTTAATCAACTTTGTTTGACCATTAATACATATTATCGATCATGTTTAACCTTAGTTTTATACTAAAACATATGGCAAACGGGTTTATATAAGTCATAACGGATTTATGTCATCTTGGGTATTAATGAACATAAAATGTACATGAACGACAAAATATTATCACAATTCATCACCGATGATAATGACATTGACCTATACAATTATTTTTTTAACAATTAATCATTTTGATCGGTGGCGGAGCCACATGTTGACCACCGGAATCGGCCAGTTATTTCAATTTTATATATAACCTATGGTATCAAATTAACGAGAGAACACATTCTTTTTCAGTGAGCGAACCCAGTATCGTTTCAAAATAAGAAGTTTGAACCCATGATTATGAAAAATTTAGTTAAATTATTTTTTCGAAATGAATATATTTTTTATAAAATATAAAAATTATTAACAAACATCATAAATGGACAAATAATAACTCGTATATATATTATAAAAAAATGTTCAGAGTTATTCATAGAATGGGTCAATAAGCCCAACTCAATTAACATTTTAATCGTAACACCAAAATATAAACTAAACATGAATGATGCGTAATCGGATGACTGATGCTTTAATTAATCAGATGGGTGACGATTATATGGATGATGCTTTCATTTTTTTATTTTAAAAATGTGTTATTTTTTAAAGTCACGGATGAATATGTTATGATAGTTTTCAAAACATGAAAACGCACATGGAACAATCATAATATGGTATATCTTTTTTTAATTTAATATGACTTTGTATTTTATTAAATATTAACGATATACTTTTGTTATAATAATGATGTTGCGTTTTATTTAGCTGACCAAATGATCGACCCGGCCCAACCTGATACATCCGGGTCCAAAAATTTTAACGTCTGAAAAAACGAGCACGAAAAATCCTGAACCCATAGGATAAAATTCCTGGCTCTGCCACTTATTTTGGTTTACCAAGTAGTACTTACACTGATAATAATGGTCACTGTCAATGTTGCAAAAGTCGCTAGATGGACCCTATGCGGTTGGCAAGGGAGTTGGGTGTACTCGGAGTACTCGGACATGAAAAATATAAAGAAAATCGATTTTGGATATTATATATATGTCAGATATTATAAGTCTAATAATATGTATAACCAAATAGGGGATATCAATATCAGTATAAATTATTCTAAAAATTAAAAACTGCTAATTATTAATTAACAAAAAATAATATTTGTTCTTTAATAGTATAGAAATATGAACTAAGTTTTATTTTTTAAAGTCAAAATCAGCCTAAGTTAATCGACTAGATGTGAATTTGGCTGAGGTTGACCATCTTTGATCAATTCTTTTTAACTAGATGGAGTTAAAGAAACTCGCCTCGACGACATATATTGTAGTTAGTATTCGGCCTTATAAACCTACTATTACAACATTGGTCACTGTGATGACGATCACTAGGAGTGTTAATGGGTAATTTAGACATTTACACTCAATTTCACTATGACTAACTATATTTGATCATGATCACTATGTTGCCCATTATCTAGCCTACAACGACTATATTTGACCATTAAACATTGTCAATACATTGCTTGATCGTCAATTGACTGTTGTGGCTTTCAATTATATAATTCAAACCATTGGTCAAACCAAATCTGTTTAGAAACCAGTTTAAGCATAGAAGCAGCCAAACTGATCTGGACCGATTTGGGTCGGTTTTAAACCAGTTTAAGAAAAAAACACCGGTTTGATTGAAAAATATTCAAACCGTTATACGAACCAACAGTTTGATTCGGTTTCCGGTTAACTGTTTCGAATCGATTTTTGTAACATCTCTAGTCCTAGGTAACCCGTTTAATTCATGTAATACTTGAAATAAAAATTGAATAAAATAGTAATAAATATAATTATATATTAAACTTAACGTATATTAAATTTGAGTTTTTATACATAAAAAAATTAAATAAAATTAATATCTTAAAATTTGAAACTTCACCATGGATAAAAGTTAATCATTTAGATTGAGATACATGATACAACATAATATTTTGGAGCGAAGTCCTTCAAACCCCTTTAACGCACGTCTGAGTTTTCAGTTTGATCAAAAGCTTCAACGAGGAAGGCACAAAAAAAGATATCAACAGTCTAACAACCTCCTCTTTTGTTACTACACTTGTTCAATTAGTTCTGTTATCAATGTTATCTGGTATCATCAAACATCCTTAAATGACAGTCGATGTACAGATTGCAGATTTCTTTTTGTTGTTGTTATGCCAAATACTTAAAGATTAGATTAATCAAGGAATCAAGGGACTTTGATTTTGTTACTTTGATTCTGGTAAGCTTATTTTCAATTTATAAACGAGTTATTGTTTAAAAATTTATTGACTTATAATCGTGTTAAAAATTTTTCATGGCACTTTCATATAGTGTCATATCAAAATGAGCAAAATTAATGTTAAAAGCGCTGCTACAAGTGAAGTTAAAAATGCATAGTAAAAGATTTTGCAGAATTGCTAATAAAACACTTAGAAAAATGTGAAGTAGTACATATATTGAATACAACTAAGTAAGGGTTGAATAAACTATGATTGAATGCCTAGAATTTGAACTAGTAACATGTGTAGATGTGTAGAAGTGCAATTAAGAATTAGGTTACTGACCTACTAATCATCAAAGTGAGTCAACCAATCTCCTAATTTATAATAATTGAATATTAATTAGTAATAATTATTGATTAAAATTTATGCTTGCTTTCATGCAGATACATACTTACAAAAATTTTTATTATTCGTTATGAATAGTCATAGACAGATCATGAATGTATCTTGCTCCAAGATCAAGTCAAACTTTTGTTGATGGGGTGCAAACCTTATTGACTTTTGCATTTGAAAAAGCATGTGTCAATAGGGGGACGATAAAATGTCCATGCCCAAATTGTCTAAACATGAAATATCAGAATAGACAAACTATCTTGGATCACCTCATATGTTCAGGGTTCCGTCCAGAATACTTTAAGTGGGTATATCATAGGGAAGGCACCACAAATGCGTCCACAAGCACAAACCTTAACAAGGATGAAGCCATACATAACCTTGAAATGCATGAAATGTTGAATGATATGTTTGAAACAAAAGATAGAAATGGAGTGGATATGCATGAGAATGCTTCGAATAATAGTCAAGAGACAAACAATAATAGAAACAATTTCGACAAGCTTGTCAAGGAAGCTGTAGAAAAGGTGTACCGAAATTGTAAGTTCAACAAATTTTCATGTGTGGTGCATTTATACCATATAAAATGTCTCAATGGATGGAGTACCAAATCTTTATCAATGTTGTTAGAGTTTCTAATGGCACTATTACCCGAAGGAAATTTGTTACTTGAAACAGCACAACAACTAAAAAAATTCATGGCCAACTTGGGATTAGGATATGAAAAAATTCATTCATGTCCTAATGGTTGCATGTTCTTTTGGGATGACCAGAAGAAAGATGAAGTTTTTTCTTTTTGTGGATCTTCTAGATGGAAAGTTTACGAATCTAGTTCAGAAGACAAAGTGAGTGCGCCCAAGAAAAAGGCTTCAAAGATATTACGGTGGTTTCCTATAAAGCCTAGACTTAAAAGATTGTTTATTTCATCAAAGACGTCTATGCTTATGAAGTGGCATCATACAGAGCATGTAAAAGATGGAAAATTGTGTCATCCAGCAGATGCATTAGTTTGGAAAAATTTTGATGAAAAATTTCCAGAATTTGCTAGTGAACCCCGTAGCGTCCGTCATCCACCAGATGCACAGTATTTGGCCAGTTTTTCTTATTCCATACAACTTGCCACCATGGTTGTTTATGAAGCAACCGAATATTTTTCTTTCTTTAATCATCTCAGGTCCTAAAGGTCTTGGAAATAAGATAGACGTGTATATGCAACCTATGATAAAAGAATTAAAGGAATTGTGGTAAGATGGAATTAATATATTTGACGCCTCAACTAAACAACACTTCCAATTGAAGGCTGCTATTATTTCTACCATATCGGACTTTCCAGGTTATGCAAATCTGTCAGGGTGGAGCACTAAAGGAAAATTTGCATGTCCTGTGTGTGGTTTTGGTACTGATTCCAAATGGCTAACTTATGGAAGAAAATGGTGTTATATGTGTCATAGGAGGTGCCTTCCATCTGACCATAGTTGGCGTTCAGACGTTAGATCCTTTGTTGGAGAAAGTGAATCTAGAATTGCTCATGTTCCTCCTTCTAGAGATGAGGTTCTACAACAACTAGATGACATGGAATTTTTTGTAGACAACGATGTTCGTGGTCCATGGAAAAAGAAAAGTATTTTTTTATGTGCCGTATTGGGAACATTTATTGTTGCGTCACAATCTGGAGGTGATGCACATTGAAAAGAATGTTTGTGACAATATAGTGGGTACTTTACTAGCACAAGAAGGAAAGTCAAAAGATAACTATAAAACAATACTTGACTTACAAGAAATGGGTATAAGGAAGGAATTGCCTCCAAAGAAGCGACCTAGAAGTGATATTACTTTCATGCCAAAAGCTTGTTATCAAATGATTCGGGGTGAAAAGACTGAATTTTTAAAAACCCTCTAGTCAATCAAGCCACCCGATGAATTTTCGTCTAATATCTCTCGATGTGTACAATTAAATGAGCGTAAACTAATTGGGTTGAAAAGTTATGATAGTCACATGCTGATGCATGAGTATTTGCCGATTGCATTACGTGGAACTTTGCCAGACCATGTAAGCTTTGTTATAATCGAGTTATGTAATTTTTTAAGGCCATTTGCTACAAGGATTTTTCTGAAGATTATCTACATTTTCTCAATTCTAAAGTTGCTCTCACTTTATGCAAATTAGAGAAGATATTTCCTCCAACGTTCTTTACGGTAATGGTGCACTTGGTGGTCCATTTAACACGAGAGGTTAAATTAGGAGGTCCTGTTGCATTTAGATGGATGTACCCTATTGAAAGGTAACTAACATTTCTATAAATTTTATCCATTATTTGCTAATTTTTATAGTTTTTTAAATTATTAGTGACCTATAACTATGAAAATATCCGGTACCTGCTTAAACTTAAGTCATACGTTCATAATAGAGCCCATCCTGAAGGATCAATTTGTAGCATCCTATTTTCGGTTATAATAATAAATGAAATTTCGTTTATTTTGTAGTGTGTCCTTTATTGGTTTAGATATAAACTAACAGAAGGTGGGCTTGGACTTTAGAAGATGGGATAAGAGATGGAATGGGCCTTAGATCCATGGGCTTAAGGGAGTATAAAAACCCCTTAAACCCTAATCATTTTCATTTTTATCCATCTCTACACCATATCCTACACCATCAAAAACACACACAAACACCATCCTTTATCCGGAGTCAACATCCGAAGTTGAGAACCCGAGATTGATAGTGTTAGAGCGTTGTGACGAACCAAGCAAATATCAAGACTAGATCGTGTTCGTAAACTGACTCGTTTAAGGTACGTTTATAACGGTGTCTTGTTCATTTGGGTTCAGATTCGTTTAATAATCCTAGATCTGAGTTCATGAGGTAAAAACGAATCCAACGAGACAAAACTTACTGAAATTGGTTAATGTTTGATGGGATTAATTGATTGATAAATGAGCCGTAGGTGTTTATGTATAAATCGCACCCTCTAAACGTGAATGTTAGACTGATTTGACGATTAGGGTTTCTAAGCGCTGAGATTCCGAGTATATTGATACCAAAATCATGATATTTCGTTGAGATTTGAGGTTTAGTTGCTGATCTGATGAAGGTTGACTGTTATTGTTCTTGACAATTACTTTGACCTCTGAGTCAAAGTTTGGATAAGATTGACCCAATTCGTTATGTTAAAATAACGAATCAGGTGATTCGTTACTCACCCAATTCATTATGATTACGAAAACGAACTAGGTCATTCGTTACTAGTCAGTTCGTGATAATAAGATAACCAATCACATAACAAATCAAGTGATTTGTCACCCACCAATTCTCTATGCTTAGAATAACGAATCAGGAGATTCGTTAGTCATCAATTCATCATGATAATGAATCAGGAGATTCGTTAATTAACCAAATTCGTTATATTAAGATAACGAATCAAGTCATGTTCAGATAACGAATTAGAATGACGAATAAGATGATGATAAAATGACGAATCAAGATAACGAATTGAAAAAGATTACATAACGAATCTGAGGCAATTCGCTATAACGAATGAGATAGGGAATAAAATAATAATTTAAAAATCCTAATTCTAAATGTGATAAGACAGTTAATGAAAATAAAACTTTTCCAAGCTTAACCCCAGCCAGGGGCTCTGCCCCTTGGACCCCGCTACGGACTGCCGCCCCTAGAACCCCACCATCAGGAGCGCTGCCCCCGGACCCCCGTTCGTTGAGGGTTGCAATTAAACTGGAAATACAATTTGGTTAGTGATAGTAATTAAAAGGCGTAATTGTTATACAGTTAGCCGTGCAAAATTAAAGAAGGGAATAACCATTAACGGTGAACGTAACCGTATTCAGGTGAGTTTAGGGTTTAGGGTTTAGGGTTAGGGTTTAGGTGAGTTTCTAGCCCCATTTCCTTGTTATGTTTTTGGGGTTGTGTGCATACTCGATGTGATAGTTAATACACTTACCTTAAATGGTAAGTGTATTCCATGTATGATTTATGTGATAGATATTATGTTATGTATGTGAATGAAAGCTTTTCGGTATGTGAACGGTCTTTGGATATTGCACGTATTGACAATGGAGATATGTATGTGAAAGATGGATGTGTATGATATATATATATATATATATATATATATATATATGAATATGTATGAATGATTAAAGAAAATATATGTATGTTATGGGTATGTAAAGACAGTATGTACGAAGATGAAGAAGTAAGAGATCAGACCCTAATAATATCTGAGATAGAGAAGAAAAGAGGGGTCATACCCTAATAATATAGAAGAAAGGGATCAAACCATAATAATATCTGAGATAGACAAGAAAGGGATCAGACCCTAATAATATCTGAGACAGACAAGGACAGAGGGATCAGACCCTAATAATACCTGAGATAGAATGGACAGTAATTATATAGCATGAAAATATGTGTAAATTATGTAATGAAGGTAAATTAGTAAAGTAATTATTATGTATCTTCGGATGCATAATGGAAGGAAAGTATATGTATTGTGTGATGTATGATTAACTATAACTCACTCAGTATAGCTGACTTGCAGATGAATAAGAGTCTGGCATCTAATGACGCAAGTTGTTTAATGTTTAATGTTTTGATATTGAAAGGCAAAGAATGTTTTAAGACAAGTTATGGATTATTATTGTAATGTTATGAAAGTTTTATATTCCGCATAAAATTTTATTTAACTCTGATGTTTAGAACTGTGTTTATGAGTAAATCCAACGTCCAATGTAGGGCACCGGTAACGAGGCCTTACACAAATGCTGAAGGTTATCTAGCCGAGTAAAGTGTTACATTTTGCTCTAGATATCTATCAAATGTAGAAACCTTCTTCACTGGTGCAACTAGGAATGATGACGAGGGATACCAAAATCACATTGAAGAATCCAACAATCTTTGCCCCGGTCGTGCCTTAGCTCGTAAGTTGCATTCAGGGCTTCTATTCCCAAAAGAAGGAGATCTTCAAATTCAGACATTGATGAGAAGTCTCTCACTCAGGCACATCGTTATGTATTATTCAATGTTGAGTCGGTTACCAATTTTCGAGAGTAAGCTAATTTAGGTTTGTTATTAGATAATTTTGTTCTTAATTCATCTATCACAAAACTATAGTAATTTGAATTTTCTTTAAAGCAAACACAAACATATAATCAAAGGATAGTAACGTTCTCGTCGATTACCAGATTATGAAATGAACAAGATTCATGGCCAACAGTTTGCTGATTGGTTCAAGAAAAGGGTAATCTAAATTAAACATTGAATGTATTTTAATGTGTTATTTGGGATCTTAATGTAATGGCTAATATAAAATGTGTTTCAGGTTGCACGTATGGAAGAACAGGGTGATGAAGTAACTGAATATCTAAAATGGCTTGCTCGTGGTCCACTTAGAAGTGTGAAACGATACTCCCGATAACTCGTCAAGGGTTATCATTTTCATACAAAAAGCGAGAGAAATCACTAAGTACCCAAAATAGTGGTGTTGTTGTTACTGTAGAAGGTGAAAACTATACTAGTAGTCGAGATAGAAGGCATGTTCAAGCTGTGATTAACTACTATGGTAAATTGAACGAAATTATTGAGTTAAACTACTCGGGTCAAATACGAGTAGTTTTATTCAAATGTGATTGGGTTGACATCAATATGGGCTGCAAGATCGATAATGGCGTAACATTGGTAAATTTCTCATACAAGGCACATACAGGGGTTAACTTAACTGATGATCCATTTGTATTGGCAACACAAGTTGATAAGGTGTTCTTTGTCACTGATCCCAAGCATAAAGATTGGGAGGTTGTGAGACATGTAAAAGTAAGAAATGTTTATAACATGGGAAGTGTTGATCAAGTTGGTCCTTATTCGAAAGATAGCCCATTTGATTTGCCTAACTTGCATATGATTGGGGATGATGGTGAAGTTGGCATATACATTACACCAGATATGGAACATGAAGAAGATGTTGAAGAAAATGATGACAACTACTTAATTCTTTTTTGATTACTTATTAATTATGTGTCGACAACTTTGATGTAATTTCTTTTGCAAAAGTTTAATATTACTTGGTAACTATTGAGGCTTTCATAATATACAACTATTGAATAGCAAATTGCAGTTGTCTCACATGTCGGAACATGTTTTGTATCGAATAACTATTAAATGTGAAAAGGACAGGCAACTGGTTCAACCGGCTGATCGGTCGGATCAGCCGAACAACTTTTGCCTAAAAAATACCTGTTAGGGATGAATTTTTTTTTTGTAATTATTTTTGTATAGTAAACCAGTCAAGTTTTCTGGTTCGGGCCAGCTGGTGCGATCCGGTCTCAACAGCATTGCCTCTCTATCTTTCAATTTGTTTTACATGGAAATAGTAAAAGTCAAACTTTGACTTTGTGGATCTGAGAAATAGTCAACCACTTTTTGATCAGGCTAGTAATAAAATATATGCCCAGATTAATGATACCATTACACTAATGGTGATTTGGAAAGTTCATAATCTGGTACATCATATTTATGTGTAAACAATTTATTTTTACGTATCATTGCTAAATATGGAACTAAGGGTAATCATAGTCATTTAAGTGAGCAGGGGCAGTTTTGGAATAGGAAAATTATAGCCGTGTATTCGTATGAGTGGCCAGTTGGATCCGGGTTATTGTAAGAATACACCACTTGGCATATTTGCCCCTAAAAAATTCTGTTAGGCTACTTTCAAAAATAAGATTATGGGACTTGTGTTGCTGCATTGACTGAGCAGAGTTACTATTTTGTTGATCTCACTACCAACAGCATGACTTAATTAATAATATGTCCTTTTGACTTTAAAAAGTCAACAATGTGCAGTTGACTCTTATATTTATAATATGTTCAATTGACTTTGATATTTATAACATGTCCGGTTGATTTTGAGAAGCACAACTCGACCTTGATAACTGAAGCTCCGGTTAGGCCTCGTTAATTAAACAACCTTATTTTAAAGCACGAGCCTGTTAAACTTAAAAGAACTTTTTTTCTTTTTTGGTAAAAAGGTCGAGGCCTTGGCAAACATATATTGATGAAAAGAAAAAACAAAACAATGCATCTTAACTAGCCGGGACGCGTCCCTAAACTAGTCAAGACCATAAAAGAAAACAAACACACTCTAACAATACTTCTAACCCAGCTTCTATGCATGAACCTAAAGTCAGGGTTAGCTCCAAGATATTTCTTAAAAACACTAGGTCCATATACAATTATCCGTCTTCGGCTTCAAGTCACAAGCACCATTACAGTATTCATCCCAAACTTAACATAGTCATAAAGCCACAACAAATCCGCATTCGAACCTGCACCTCCCCAATCAGTGCAAAACTCTTTCCAAGACTCTTTAGAATTCCCAAAATAGGCATTACTGACTGAGTATACTGATGTGCTTGAATTAGTCAAATAATTATTAACTAAAAATAAGGTAATCTAGACAGTAAGTAATAATTCTAGACTCTTAAACTTAACTTAAACTACTAACCGGCAAGTGTACCGGTCGACTCTAGTACAGCTACGTAAGTCCGGATATCGAACCCACGAGACTCTTTAAATTACGAGACTAGCAAATTAGACTCAACTACAAGACACGACTATTTATTAATAATATTTGAGGGGGATTTTAAAACTAATTAATTAAAACACTAATAATAATTAACAAATGATTACTTTAATTAAACTATTAATAAGCTAATTAATATATAATAATAAAACAAAACCTAATTATTAAAATAATAATAATAAAACATAATTATTATTAATTAATTAATTAATTAATTAATTAATTAAACTTAAACCCTAATTAGTTTTAACTAATAAACAATTTAGAAAGCTTGGATTAATTCAGATGATTAAATTAACTACCCAGGCCGGAATACCCAAAGTTACGGTTATTAATTTAAATGGAAAAACGCAAGTTATGAAACCGGGATCATAAGATAGACCCTTGACAGAAAACCCGAACAGGACCCCTGAACTACAAGAAGACGCCTATAGATTTCTAAAAAGTTTTAAGACTCACCAGTTTTATATTAAACTTCCTTACGGTTATTTAATGCTTATGTCTAAGTATCTTTTATGATGAAAACCTACCTTACAACGCGGAATTCAAAAGATAGCAAAGCAAACCCAATTAATTTAATAGACTAAGCTGACAATCAAACCTAGACGGACTCCTTACGAAGAACTAAATCTAGCAATCCCGACAAGCAAAGATCTATTAATAGCCTATCACTTTACAACTTTTTAGACTAGCAGTTCACTTTTATTTGTTTAATTGATTTTATTGTTTCCATGATCTTAATCGATATCAATCATAAACTAGTTAAGAACACATAGTAAATGACTTAACAAAACCCTATCCTATGAAACAATCAACAAGGGCAATGTGAAACAATAAATTCAAGTAAACAAAACCAAGCAATCATACGCATCAACTAAATAAAACTCAACCGTTTACTTAGAACATAGTATCCATAACGAAACGAAAATCCAAATAAAATCAAACCGAACTAAGGTTCATCACGACCTAGTCAGTCTATGGAATTTAGCCTAGCATATTAAAATCTAATCACACAAAACAAATAATAACGAAAACATGGTGAGATAATACAGAACGAAAGATTAAAGGCGATAAATTCAATCAACAAGGGCAATGTGAAACAATAAATTCAAGTAAACAAAACCAAGCAATCATACGCATCAACTAAATAAAACTCAACCGTTTACTTAGAACATAGTATCCATAATGAAACGAAAATCCAAATAAAATCAAACCGAACTAAGGTTCATCACGACCTAGTCAGTCTATGGAATTTAGCCTAGCATATTAAAATCTAATCACACAAAACAAATAATAACGAAAACATGGTGAGATAATACAGAACGAAAGATTAAAGGCGATAAAACTCGTATTCTTCGATCTTAAACGTCTAGCTCTTCACCGGATGTTCTCTTGCCTTCAAAATCAACACTAGACTCATAAGATAGCTCCAAGAACTCCAAAAATCGGCTGGTGGCTTCAGGTTTTTTCAGGTTTAAGTTAAAGGTGTTTAAATAGCGAAAACAAGGCCCGACAATAAGCAAAAACGAAATAATTTTAGCCCAGTTGTGCCTAGGCGCGCCTAGGGCTTTTTGTCTTCTGCCTAGGCGCAGCGCGGCGTGCTCCTCCATGGGGGCCGGTCAGACCGGCTCGGTCTGACCGGTTCTCTGTCCGGTTCCTTCCTGATGAGTTCCGGATCTCCGTTTCGGCTCGTTTTAGCTCGTTTTTTGCCCTTTTTTATCACGATCAAACCCCGGAACCTACGAAACATAAAAATGTTAGTAGTAAACAAATCTCTACTAAAACGAACAAACACTAGTAAAATATTAATTAAAATATACACGTGAAACATAAATATTTAGCATTATATCATATACAAAAGCGCCTAAACAAATAACTCATTCAAAACAGTCCAACTCTCAACAAAGATTCTAGCTTTCCAGTTGTTCCTGATCTAAACATAAGCATACATGGTCCTAGATAAACAAACTGGTTGAGTTAGCCGTTGACTTATGGATTTGAATTGATTGTGTTGATTCTGACGTTTTCTTAACCTGCACCGTTGATACAGATTCCAAAACAAATGACCTTATTTGTATTTTTGACTTCCAAAGTCGACCTTCTTTAATATACTTGACTTTAAGAAATTCGTGATGACCAAAATACCAAAAATACCCCTGAGCCATAACAATCCAATACACTCTTCTACCTATTGTTTGACTTTGTTTCAGCTGTTGACGTTCACTCTCCCGTTGACTTTTTAAACAGTGATCATATTTGTCCATATTTAAATGACCAAAAAGCCTCTGAGTAACATTTTTCCATTCAACAATCAATTGGCCACTAGTAGGAAAACTTGAAATTTTGTTTGATGCAAAATCCATTAAAGTGAGCTGCATATGTAGGTCGGTAACATACCGAAAATCAGTACCGAACCGGTATTTTTGGTTCTTGTACCAACACCAAATATTTACATATTTCAGGATAGGAAAAATAGGTACCGGTACCATTACGGTACCGATCTCTTCCCTAAACAAGATGACACTGATTCATATTTATAGGCGCTTACTCTTCAGTTTTTAATACATCTAACCACATCTTTATTATAATATTCTATTGTACTAAAAAAAGTTCATGATCTTAGTTGGGGGTGTAAACGAGCTGACCAGAGCCTGAGTTCGACCTAACTCGACTTAGGCTCGTTTTGACTTACAAAACTCGAGCCTGAGCTTGGCTCGTTTGAGGTCTTTTTATAAAGCTTGAGTTCAGCTCACGAGTTGCTTTTCAAGCTTGGGCCGACTTGTTTATTATATAATAACTAACTTATATATGTTGTTTATTACTTTTATATATTTTGTTAAAACCTTAAACAAGCCTAAGCTCGGCTCGAGCTTGGATAATACCTTATACAAGCTAAAGCTCTTGTTGAGCTTGGTTGTGTAGTGTGAAATTAATACATACAAGTCCAAAAAAGTTAAAAAGTTAAAAAAATTACGAGTCTCGTTAAGCCTCGACAAGCCTAAACGAGCTTTGCTTAAAGGCTCTTTCAGGCTCGATAACTGAATGATTGTTATTGTTTCATACTTTGGTGCCTAAAAAATCCGTCTTCGGCTTCAAGTCACAAGGTAAGTGGCCCACTAATCTTGTCCATATGTAATCTCCATTCTAGTATTGATCCCAAAATTTTAACATAATCATAGAGCCACAACAAACCTGGATCGAACCTGCACCTCCGCAATCAGTACAAAAATCCTTCAAAGACTCTTTATAACTCCCAAAATTGGCATTATTGATTAGAGTAGACAAAAGTGCCTAAACAAATAACTCATTCCAAACAGTCCAAATCTCAACAAAGATTCCAATTTTCCGATTGTTCTTGATCCAAACATAAACATAGGCGGACCTGGTTATAAACAAACTGGTTGACTTAGCCGTTTACTTATAGATTTGTAATGATTGTGACTTAACTAACGACCTTGTTGTATTTGTGTTTTTCCAGAGTTGACCTTCTTTAATATACCTGACTTTAAGAAATCTGTGATGAAAAAACTACCAAAAATACCCCTGAGCCATAACAATCCAATACACTCTTCTGCCCAATGTTTGACTTTGTTTCAGCTGTTGACGTTCACTCTCCCGTTGACTTTGTAAAAAGTGATTATATTTGTCTATATTTAAATGAGCAAAAAGCCCCTGAGTTACATTTTTCCATATAACAACCAAGTTATTCAATTTTCTTGACCTAGTTTGGGATTGAACCACTACCACAAAGGGTTTACCCCAATATAAGCTGGAAAAATGGTTTCTTACACCTAAATTCTTTCTTATCAACCGGAGTTTTTTTTGAACTTCCACCGGGATGGAGGTAATTCTATGCTGATCAGAGAAATTAATTCCTTTGTAGTCAAGTAAGAATCTTTCAAAATGCCCAAAACACCCCAGAGTATGAATTTTCAAACTTGCAAGCTGGGTATTAAAATTTCTTTGAGCTTGGCCTCATGAATAGTTTTCAAGCTCAAGCTTGGCCTGGGCTCGGCTCATCTCAGCTCGTTTATTGTTTATTAACTACATTTTAATAAAATTATCGTTATATATACATGTGTGTATGTGTATATGTATATCATCCTTTTTATACATAACATAATAAATATAATTTTAACATAATTATACATAATAACTATTAATATAAAAATATATAGTTACATTATTAATTTATAGTCAAATTATAATAACGGAAAATAATTAAATAATAGGCCCATTCAGGATCAAGCCCATTTAGGGTTAGTTTAGTTACATTATTTTTACTTGTCAAGTTGATTTAAATCGGCATATTATGTGGGTATTTTTGGTATAATTTACAAATATTATCTGATCAAGTGTGTGGCTTGAAGTTCTTTTTCAAGCTCGGGTTTTTAAACAAGGTTGTATCGATTTGTGATGTGTTGTATTTTAAGTAGAGGTGGGGTGTAAAGAAGCCGAGTCGAGCCTGAGCTTGACTATGCTAGAGCTCGGCTTGTTTTGACTTATGAGTGAGCGAGCGAGCTAGAAATTGCCTCATTTCAAGCTATTTTTCTAAAGCTCGAGTTTGGGTCGTCAGTTTTTTTATGCACAGTCTCGGCTCGTTTATTAACTATTCATTATATTAATTTTTAAATATTTTTAGAACACAATTAAATATGCTTAAGCTCGACTCGACCTTGACCGGGAGTTTTGATCCGTTGCCAAAATCGTTGTTTTGAATCGTCAACTAAATTAGCAAATTTAACACATTTTGCTAAAGGTAAAAAATTTTATAATTTGTATATAGTTTAACTTATAAACATATACAAACTCAAAATGATAGTAAAATATGTTATGAAAGACATTATGTATATAAATAATTAACCTGTCCCTTCCTAATTTTTCTAAAATATATTAATTAAAATTAGAAATTCCCTCCTTAATTTTATTCCCCCCTGAATGTCCAACCCCATTTCCATAACTTGCGCATCTCCTGATGAAATGATATGATAGATTAACTACCAAATCAGACGACTCCAATCATCGGAGATTATGCCATCTGGTCTACAAGCGTCATCAAAATCCCATTATCATCGACCTAACCGCTTCTGCTCGTTCCTGTCTCAACCTCTGCTTCAGTTATTTCTGTCTATTAATCTGCAAATAACCAGGTATTGATCAAACTGAGATTAAGGATTGTTGACTTTGTTTAATTTAGTGACATAATCATGCTGTAATTTGGGAGATATGAATTAGGGTTGGTTGTTAAATCATTGGCAATTATGCTGAAATAGTATGTTTTTATACATCAATAAACAACACATGCACACACAAAGGGGCGCAATGCTTCTTTACATAAACGAATTGGAGTCTAATTTTGGTCACATATTACTTCTTGGTCTTTCACATTCAACATATACCAGAATTATAATATTTTAAAACTATACATTCAATTCAGGGGGTTGGATATGGTAGACACCATGTGTTAGGTAGGAAACGTGAGAAACAATCCAAGCCTTTTATTATTTGATCAAAGGGATGATATTGTGTCTAGTAAAACAAAGTGTTTTGTTTTTGTTTAAACAGTTGTAAAAGGACAAAAAGGTAAAGTGATGGTTTTCTAAATAAGGAGGGTGCTTAATATTTGCTTGGTTGCTCATCTTCCACAAAAAAGTCACACGGTTCCCTCTCGATTTACACTCCGAGTTCCACTAACAAGATTGAAGATAAAATGAGGCAATTAAAGATTATCAACGAGATTTTAACAAGTAAGTCTCTTGTTTTACTATTGGTTATATTAGATTAGGTAACCCTAATTTTTTTTCTCTGGTTTCTCTTTCGATTGTTTATTATTATGGTTAATAGCGAAATTTGAAGCTGTACAAGTGAACTGCACCTTGTATTTGTGGTGTTTCTACAAAATCGAAGTTTAATTGCAAGATTGTCTTGATGTACATGTAATTTGTGTGTTTATTTTTCTAGTTCTAATTTTTTGGGTGTTGGGATGACCACAGTTGGTGTGGATTTCTGGGTCGGTGCTAACAGAACATATGGTGGTGATATATGACTTGTTTGTTAGTAACATATATGTTAAACATTATGCTTGTTTCATATGTGTTGGTTTGGCTCTGTGTTGGTTTATCATGTGTTGTTAAGATGTATAAGGATGTTAAAGTATGTATTGTTATGACGATGATGTTATCATTTTAGTGAAGATTGTGCTGGTAATTTAAAATAAGGGGGTATTATTAGGTAGTGTTGGTTGCCACTAAGTTGATAAGGTAAATGCTTTCTGTGTTGGTGATAGAACTGTTGATAAAGTATGGTGGTGGTGATATGATTTGAACTCTTTGGGTTTTGTGTTGGTGTTGATATGATTTGAGCTCTTTGGGTTTTATGTTGGTGTTGATAGAATTTGAGCTATAGTTAGTTTTTATGTTTGTGTTGCTATTTAACTTGTCTTTTAGTTGCTAAATTGTGCCAACAGTCTAGTTGTGTGCTTGTTTTATAATTGATACACTAGTGTTGCTAATTGACTTGTGTGCTTGTCGTCGTTCAGGAATTGGAGGCACTAGTTGAGAGGAAATTAAATAACTTGATGTGTTCATGGATGCGGTTGAGGTTATAATAAAAGAAGCAAATGATAAATATGAAAAAAAATGATGGGATTTCACAAGCCGAAGCAACCTTTCAATTAGAATCAAGGCTTTGAAAATACACAAAAAAGTTGTGTGTTGATTTATGTGGTTTTATGGGATGTTAAATATGTACTTATTCATGTTGTTTTATGGGATAATTTTTGTTGGTTCGAACAAAGTATCGTGTTGACATAAAACCTTATCGCAATAGAAATAAAAAAAACTTAACGTGTTCTGATTTCGTGGTGTTCGGGATTTTATGTATTCCCTTTATTAGTGCTTGACTAAAAGCACATTGTGTGTTGATTTTATAATTTGATGATTGCGTGTTGATATAAGGCATTTGTTGTAAGACCTGTAATTTATAATAATGTGTTGCTATAACACTACGTGTGTTGCTATAAGGAATTTGAATTTAATCATTGTTTATATGTCTTTATGTTGGTTGAATTCCCTTGATTTTTATCATTCAATCAAAAAGGAGAAAAAGTAGTCAGGTTCCGTTTTTTAGATTTATTAAGGAATTTTCTTAGAAGATCAAACAAATTAGTTAAGAAAAAATATTGAGTAAATTGTGGATTGAAATTTTGTAACTGATGGTCCCATACTTTACATGATTATAGGAAGTGGAATAAATTATATATTGACATATGACCAAAATGCCATTTTCTGTTATATTATTAATTTTTTATTTCTCATATTCTAATTGGTTCCTATCATTCTCACAAAATACCATTCTCTATTTGATCTTTCCCCTTCAATTCAGTTGTATTATTTTACATCAATTCACTATATGCAATCATAAAAAAAGTAATAAACGGTTAAAGCTTACATACAAACACAACCTCATGTACAGAAAATATCATATGTTAACTTGGTTCCATTAGTTAACCACTGTTGCAAGATTAATTCTACATCATTTTAGCTATAGAAATCCTTTTCATTAGTTTTGTTTTTGCATCATCAGTTCTATATCGCTAAACTGATCACGACTTGTTAATTTATAAAACTTTACTGTAGTGGTTCAGTATCTATTTATTTTCGTAACATCAATTTAGCTATAAAATTCCTTTTCATTAGTTTTGTTTTTGCATCATCAGTTCTATATCGCTAAACCGATCACGACTTGTTAATTTATAAAACTTTACTGTAGTGGTTCAGTATCTATTTATTTTCGTAACCCGTCTTTTATTGCCAAATGTGCGATTTTCTTGGTGCTCATAAGCTTTGATTATCCTTATTGTTTAATTTTTTTTTCTTTGATTAGATACAATGGCAAAAAATAACAAGAACATTCAAAATTTAAATGGACAAGATAATGAGTATTTGAAACTAAGAAAAATGAGGGTTCAAGAGAACCAACAAAAACAAAGAAATCTCGGGGTAAAAAACATTGTAAACTCTTTGACTAGTATGGCACAAAGACATCGAGTGAAGGAAAAACAGTGAAACAAAACACTGTTGTCGAGGATATAGACTACATCCCAGATCCAAGTGATGATAGTGAGGAAGATTACCAACAAGTTGCTAAAAGTGTTGTTTCCAAAAAAGTAATCTGATTATCAAAACTCTATTTATTTTATTTGATGTGCACATGTTTTCTAATGAAAATAAATATGTTTTAGCAACACCCGACAATATATTTCACCAATGTCCATCAATAGAGTTGCTAAATAAGCGAACTACATCGAGTGGTTGCTTCAAATGTCTCTCAAAAGGTTCCGTCAACTTTAAATGCAACAATTCGATTAAACAACGACCAACGGTTCCCATGAGTGAAATAAGCAAAGGTAAAAAAGGAGGAATTAAGATAGGTGTTGATTTATTTGATGAGGATGATGAGATACTTCAAGTATCATTTTGTTAATCTTAAAGTTTCTTCAATTAAAAGTATCTCTTATATTAATTTACTCTTTTATGCTTTTAGAAGGTAATAGAGTGGGTATTGAAGTAATGTTGATCAACATTATGAGAATGAAGACGTAGGCAATATGATATATACAAATAACCCACATGAGATACAAATGGCAGATCATGACTTTTCTGAAGATGAAGACAATATTGTAAAACAATTACAAGGCACTAAAAAACAAAAGACATCAGATTTTGTGTCAAAAGGCAATAGTAAAGGTAGACGTAATAGGTTACATATCACTTCAATCGTCTCGAATGAGCGTATCGAAGATCATGTTGATGATGACCATGTTGTAGACAATGTTGATGACCACCGGGTTTTTAAAACTCAAGCTCTTCAAAGTAGTGAAATACAAGGTAATAATATACACAATTTGTAATGATGTTTTAAAAACAAAAACGATAGCTGCTATGTTTAAACTGCATAATATTGTTTTTGTACTTGTTTTTATTTTCAAACTTGTTAGGTTCTCCTAATAAACAAGAGGCTATACACAAAAAGCTGAAATTTTGAAGATGGATAGTACACAAAGAATAGTTGTCACATTTAACCAGTTCGGAATACCTGTTGGGGATGAAGGTAATGAACTTGTTCAATTCCTTGGGACGCTCGTGAGGATGCCCGAGCATGTATCCATTGGATATTCATACTGGAGAAATTTTCCCATACCAAAAAAAGAGGACATGTATTCGCTTGTTAAGGTATGTTGTTGGTACATGATGTCAGTAGTTCAGTGTCAAGTGTCTGTAATCGAGTTTGTTAGATTTGTGTTTTTGTATGTAAGTGAAGTTAGCTCACAAGTTCGCTGATACAGGCGAACTTGTGAACTAAGCGAAGTTAGGGACAACTTCGCCTGAACATGCCAGGCGAAGTTGTCGTGATTATATAAGCCTTTAGGTTACGGCTGTTTAAAAAAAAGTTAACATTCGAGTCATCGGTGTACGAGTTGTTCAGTATTTGTGATTGATATCACGTGTTTCAGGTTGCAATATAACGAGTATTTGTTCATTGTAACGTGTGTTTAATCGTATCGTCTTCTACGCTCGTAACGTCTTACGTAGGGATTCCGCACCTAAGTAGAACGAGATATCTCGTGTAGATCCGGCTGGGAACCTACAATTGGTATCAGAGCTTTTGCTCGATTGTGTGGTTCGGGATTATCACGCGGGTGTAGAAATCGTTCCGTTCAACTATTCGCGGGACGTGTTTATCGAGTTTTTGTGTTATACTCACCTCCTACCATCATAATCAACCCATTACACCTTCACAAACCTCGTAAAATCCGGAAAACAAACCTGCAAAACCATCGTGTTCATCAGGCGAAGTTGCCGTCACTGTTCGTAGGGTTTCAGCGAAGATATAAGGTTAAGCGAAGTTATCCACAACTTCGCCTACATTCTCAAGTTCGCTTATCTCAAGCGAAGTTACCCACAACTTCGCTTACTTCACAAGTTCGCTTATCTCAAGCGAAGTTATCTTCAACTTCGCCGAATCAGGCGAATTTAAAAAGGAAGCGAAGTTCATAATCAGCGAAGTTCAGACTTAAGAGAAGTTATCCACAACTTCGCCTACTGTACTGTTTAAAATAAAATTTTTATTTTTCGGGTTCCTTTATGTTTTGAGAAAGATGTCTTCAATAAACATTACGGAACTGGTGAAGATGGAAGTGGAAGCGGGTTCGGCTACAAAGGCACCGAAGATGCTTAAGAAAACCGATTATGTAGCGTGGAAAGATCGGCTTGAACAATATGTCAAGTACCAAGATGCTAAAATGTGGTTGTGCATTCAAGATGGTTACATTCCACCAACTGCTGAGTATGAGGGTCGTGATCAGATTAAGAAATACAAAGAGATGGAAGAAGAAGAAAAGAAAATGTATGAGGCTGAAAGCAAAGCTCATGCAGCAATAACAATGGCTCTTCCACAAGAGATTCTACAAACCTTCAGAAAGTATAAAACTGCTAGAGAGCTTTGGGAAGCGCTTGAAAATCGTTTTGAGGGTAATGTGGGAATTCGTGCTTCAAAGATTAAACTACTTAAAACCCAGTTCTCGGTCTTCAAGTACTTGAAGAATGAATCACTTGATGATATCATCACTAGATATTATCATCTGATGACCGAACTCAGCAATTATTCAATTACTTACAAAGAAGATGAAATTGTTGAAAAGCTTCTTGATGCTCTCCCACCGAAATGGGATATGTACACTGTGTTGATGAGAGAAGACAAAGACTTTGCAGACTATGACCTGGAAACAGCAGTTAACAAGCTACGAACTTTTGAACTAAACCATGGTTCGAAAAGAGACACCTACTGATCAGGTTCAAGATCCAGGAATGTATGGTGCAAAGGTTAATACAAGTTCAAGTTCGACGTCTGATTCGTCTGCTTACTACTCAAGGAAGAGTCGGGCGCTACTCAACACATGAAGGTCATGTATCTCTCAACATGAATGGTGATGTGTGCTTTGTAGCTGGAGGATCAAATGCTTCTAAACCTCAAGCAACCAAGAGTAGTTTTTCCCCCAGGTGTTTCAAACAACAACTACTCAAAGATGCCCAGGAGTGTTAAATCTGCTGAACAGCAATTTGCTCTCTATGCATTCTTTCATTGCCTCGTATGAAAATTACATTCAGGGTAAGATTGTTGATCCTGCAACTTTGGATGAAGAATATGATCAGATCGATGCTGATGATCTGGAAGAGATGGATCTGCAGTGGCAGATGGCGATGATTGTGAGAAGGGTTAAGAGGTTCATGAAGAAGACTGGTAGGAAGTTTGTGGGTGAAAGACCAAGGTTTTGACAAGTCGAAGGTCTGGTGTTACAACTGTCACAGAATGGCCATTTTGCGAAGGAGTGCACAAATGAACGTGTAGAGCGCAGTCATAACAGGTCTACACAACAGAGTGGGGGTGGTAATGAGAATAGAGCCATGATTTCCAGACAAAACGGGGATTATAACTGGAATCTGCATGTTGAAGAAGTGTTCGAACAGGCCAATTTGGCGAACATCGAAACTGCAGATACTGAGAAAGTGACTGGTGAAAGTGAAGCTTACATGGCAGAAGCTCAAAATGAAACTTACATGGCAAATGTGAAAGACCAGCTCACCGAGGTAAGTACTAAATCTCCCTTTGCACTAAATGTGAAAATCTGTCTGAACAATTGACAACTATAACTGATCTGTATGTTAGTTTGGATGCTCAGTTTAAAACCTTAAAAGAAGATCATCATTTCACTAAAGCTAGAGAAAATAGTTACTAAGGTAAAAATAAAAGCTAGTGAAAAAAGATATTAGAAGTCTTAAAGCAAATCTAGCTGAGAAAATTCAAGTAATGGATCTTAGCTATGAAGTGTTAGGAGAGAAAACCAAACTAATAGCTGAAAGGATAAACAGATAGCTGATCACCAGGTGAAAGTGGTGGAAACTAAACAGGAAACTTGAGAAATTCAGAAATTCCACCGCTATACTTGATCACCTCGTTAGTGATCAAGGTTCCCCAGTTAAAAAGGGGAGGAATTGGATATCACGAAGTTCCACCACCTTACAATCATAAACTACACTTATAGTCCTAGTAATCAGAAATCTGTTGATGTTGATTTTGGTCAGACAGTTCCGGTTAAGGTTACTGTTAAAGAACCAGAAGTTAGTAAAGGCGAAACAAGTAAGCCTGTTTCGAGTATTAAGATTTCTGTTCCTAGTCCTGTCTCATCAAACTCGGACAAGTCATCCGAGTCGAGTGAGACCAAAAGAAAAGGCAGTGTACCAAAAAGTGGAGATAAACATAAAACAACTGAAAAGAAATCTCCACTAAACCCATATGTACCACCATATGTGAGACAAACGGGCAGTAATGCAGCCTCATCATCTAAAACAACTATTGAAAAGAAAGTTGAACACAGGAGTTGTTTCAGATGTAATCAATTAGGACACCTAATTGCTGATTGCCCTCTAAAGCAGAGATTCAGAGGGTGAGGCCTTCAAAAACTGAAAACAGAACTAACAGTAACTACAATAGTGGTAAAACTGAAAACTCATCAAAGTTCAGAATTGGACTAATTCAGGTTTTCAAAGAAAAAGATCTCAGTTTTTCACTACTAACAACCAAACCTTAAGTAATAATTCATTTAATTCACGAAGGTTTGGATGGCCTCATAGTCAATCTCCAAGAAGGTATCCTTTTAGGACTTACAGAAATTATTCTGATACTACTTTGGACAGCCAAGGTACGGGATGTATCGACCCAAGACCAAATAGGTCTTGGGTCCCCAGATTTTAATCATCTGCTTTAACCGTGCAGGAACAGTTGAACAGGGCTGCAAACAATCAATGGGTTGTGGATAGCGGCTGTTCCCGGCACATGACGGGTAACAAGAGTTTGTTACACGAATGGAAACCTGTTCAGGGAGGAAGAGTGAGCTTCGCTGAGAGAGCGGTGGTAGGATCACAGGAATTGGACGGTGACTAACGGAAAGATGACGTTAGAAAAAGTAAATTTTGTTGAAGAACTGAAGTATAATCTGCTGAATGTTTCGCAGATCTGTGACAAAGATTACACCGTGCATTTTACCAAGAATGAAGCGATCGTGCTATATCCTGGTTTCAAGATACCAGAGGATTGGATAGTTATGAAGGCTCCAAGAGAAAAAAATACGTATATAATGGACATGAGGTCGACTGAAATGGCAACAGAAGAATCTTGTCTTCTGTCAAAAGCAACTGAATCGGAGTCCGAATTATGGCATAGGAGAATGGGGCATATTCATCTTCGGAAAATGAACTACATTGTCAAGAATGGGCCTTGTGCTAGGAGTTCCCTTGAAGAATTTCAACTTTGGAGAATCAATGCCTATATCGTGCAAAAAGGGAAATCAACACAAGAAATCCCATCACACCAAGAAGGTTAACTCAATAGGTAGTACCCTAGACCTACCTTCACATGATCTCTTCGGTCCCGTGAATGTAAAAAGTCTAGGGGGAACATCGTACTGCTTGGTGATCACTGATGATTTCTCTCGATACTGTTGGGTATATTTCCTGAAGTCAAAGGATGAAACGGTTTCAGATGGTAATAAATTTGATTACCAATGTTGAGAACATTATGGGAAAAAGAGTTAAATACATCAGGAGTGACAATGGGACTGAGTTCAAGAACTATCAGATGGAGCTCTTCTGCTTACAGAAAGGAATAGAACACCAGCTACAGCGCTCACGTATACTCCGCAACAAATGGAGTGGCTGAGAGGAAGAACATAACGTTAATTGAAAGAGCCAGAACCATGCTGGCTGATTCGAAACTTCCTTTGGTGTTCTGGGCTGAAGCTGTTGCAACAGCCTGTTATATCCTTAATCGAGTGTTAACCTTTAAAAGATTAAATAAAACATGTTATGAACTTATGCATGGGAGAAAGCCCAACTTGAGTGGTCTTGAACCATTCGGGTCCCCGTGTTCGATATTAAAGACAAATTCTAAATTTGGTGAAGTAGCCGACGAAGGAATTTTAGTCGGATACGTTGTTGGGACTCCCAACAGACGTGTCTTTAATACATCGACCAGCAAGGTTGAGGTGGTGTGTAACACTGATATCACAAGTTACAAATCACCAAAACCAAGCACGGGACCCGCTGGGGTTTTCGACTATGATTGACTTTTCAAATCTTTTAACATACCTTACTTGGATTGTGCAGAAGTAAATGAAAGAATTGCTTCGAAGATGATTTATGATGAGGAAGACAATTATGTGCAACGACCGAAGTATGATGAATGTCAGCCTTCCTCATCAAATGCTGTCAATACCCCTGCTGCCTCTACAGAAGAGGAATTCTTCAATCCGTTTCACTCTCAACAAAATCACCCATTGATGAGCTATCTTCGAATCTGGAAGACAATCTGCAAGTCAGTGCGGTTCCGACTACGAGAGTTCACAAAAATCACCCATTGGAGAATGTGATAGGTGATCTGTCCAACGGTGTACAAACAAGACAAAGCTTGAATGAGCACACCTGTGTTTATACAAGCATTAAAGATTCAGGCATAATCAACAAATGCTTGTACACCTGCTTCATCAGCCAGATTGAACCAAAGAACTAATCAAATGGCTCTCAAGGACAACTCGTGGGTCGAATCCATGCAAGAAGAATTAGCCCAGTTTAAGAAGATGGAAGTATGGAACTTGGTTGCAAAACCAAAGAAAATTGTGCATGCGATTGGCACAAAATGGGTCTTCAAATGCAAGAGAGATGAGAAAGGGATTATTATCAGGAACAAGGCGAGGCTGGTTGTAAAAGGTTTTAATCAGCAAGAGGGATTGATTACAATGAGGTGTTTGCTCCTGTGGCAAGATTGGAAGCCATTCATTTGTTTTTGGCATATGCTGCACATAAGGAGATGAAGGTATTTCAGTTAGATGTGAAGAGTGCGTTCCTAAACGGCAAAAGCCGATGAG